>NW_026693811.1:4832500-5012500 GCF_021218885.2 Marmota monax
GAGGGGAAGTTCATGCCCTTTGCTTTATGTTATTTATGGTTTCTTACCTCACTGGGTGATAATCAACATAAGGCATATTTCTCATGTTTGGAGCTCATGCTCCTCCATGCAGTACCTAGGAAGATAACATCAAATGAGAACACTTTCCCTTTTCCCCTTGCTGGTTACAGTATATGACTTGATTTTAATTTAGCCATTTCAATCTTTTTAACCAATTAAGCCTGATTCTTCATTCCAGAAACTGTTCACTTCCTGTTACATGCACTGAATAGTTCTGAAAGAATTATAAGGACAAATTATGGTTGCCGTGAACTTCTCTTGCCATGTCAGAGAACTGAGAAATAAAGCGTGACAGAGGATGGCATTGGATTAGTTCGAACACGCTGGAAAAATGATTGGTGTAAGTTTTACCACAGATTTAGAAAGCGATCTGCTTCAACATCCAGCGGAGATTTGCATACCTGAGGAATTGAAGTTCAAACAGCAGAATGTGAGGTCAATCAGGAATAACTAGTTAGGATACTCAGATGGGAGCTATTTTCCTCATGCTTTTTTTTTTATACTTATGATTTAATCCCAGATGATCTGAACTTCTATTGGTAGACACTGATAGAATCAAAAACTTAGGTCATATTCACCTATTAGCCTGTTAAACATTCTTCTCTTCCTTTAAGGTAAAAGTATACTCATTGCTTTTAAAGGGACAAAACTCCTTTTCTCCTTTTCTTTCCTTTTCTCATTTAGAACAATAATACCATAACCATTGCTTATTTATGTCAGATGAAATTCGAATTCTCACCAGTCTTTATGTTTAGTAATGTATTATCTGTGTTTTGCTTAGTCTGTAAATAGAGGGTTGCTTTTGGCTCCGGGTTCTAGGCTCTAAAAGATAATGCACAAATAAAGATGGATTCAATTCAAGTATTTTTGTCTTGTGTGTTATTTTAGCTAGACGTCACTGATATATAAATCCAGTGTTTTCACTTTTCTTTTTTTCTTCCTTTTGTCTCTTCCTCTCCCACCTTTCTTCTTCTTCTTCCTCTTCCTTTTCCTCCTCATTAAAAAAAAAAAACAAAATGGTTTTAAGGGTCTCACCAGGGAGACAGGCTTGATGGGGATCTTGTCATTCTTCCTCCATAAGCTAACATTATTCTCCTGTCCTTTTTTTTTTTCAAGAAAATTGTAATTTTATGGAAAAATGCCCAGTGCTATGGGAAGTGGGGAGACATTATCCAGTATAATTCCAGTCTTTATACTTTACCTCAAATCATCAATTGGCAAGATTGGAAATATAGAAACTCAAGGAAATTATGAATATACTTAATTAGGAAGTCTAAAAATGTTGATGCTTTAGAAGAATATAATTTATGGTTTGTGATTGTAGCAAGGATAATCTTTTATAACATTTATAGCCATTTCAACCTTTATAAAATCAGTCACAAACATAATTTTTTATGCTTTGTTGAGAAAATAATACGTAAGTGAACTTTTTTTTTTAGAATTCCACATTTGGAAGATAAGATTAAATAAGACAAAAACAAATATATTGATAGCAATGCTCAACACTATTATTTATGAAGAATATTTTAGTCAAAGGCAAGAGAATTGAGTTCTGGTTCGAAGCCTAACACTAACTAACATTTAAACATTTAATCCTAGGCATCTGTAGACCATAGTTTTTTCAGCTGTAAAATGATGAATGTGTAAATGATAATACACTAGGGCCCTCCTCACTCAAAAATTCTATGACTTCCTTGTTTGCACTTAACAGTCTGAAAGCACATATGGTTTTGTAAGATAAATACTTGTAAATTCAAGGCACTGCAATTTTAATATCTGACCTAGAGTTAGAGAAGAGTGTGTGGTACAGGAAGAAAGTACCATTTCTGCCCTCAGATGCTTCTCCAAACACTTGCTGAGCAGCACAGACACCCCACAATCCTGCTGCTCTCATTTTTCTTGTGGATTCTGTGGCATTCAGTACTCAGCCTCCTCTCACTGGGCTTGGAAGACTCTCAGAGGCCACTAAAAGGTGAGACTTCTAAGGACTAGTGACATCCAGCCTAGTCATCTTAGGATATTTCACTTCAGTCTGAGAAAAATGCAGGTTAATCAACTGAGAACTTTGGATTTGGGTGACTCATAATATGATAACTGTGTGAATTTCAAATTACAGATGCTGGGCAGTGCACAACAGGTCAAAAGAAATATATGTGAAATGAATGAAAAAGAACACAGCATATTTAAATTATGTCTGAATCTTGAATCTATTTGCTACCCACAAGGATAGGCAGAGAGGAAGATATCACCAATATATAGATTGTTAAAATATAATTTTAATACCATACAGAAATTTAAAACACTTTAAAATAAAAGATGAATATGAACCGATCTCAAAAGCACTAGTGATTACTGGCACATTGTTTAATTGATTTTTCTTTTTAAAAGTTAATTTCTTTACTTTTTATTATTAGTCATGTATTGCAGCATTAAAATTAACATAAAGGTGAGGATAACATATGATCTTTATATGTCATCTTATTAAAATGAAGCTATTTTTAATACTTTTAAGAGGCCTATCAGAAAACACAATTTATATCCTCAAAGTATATTTTGTCAGTTTCAAGTATAATTTTTGCATTCATATTCTTTTATGAATTTTAATGGAGACACTTAAATTGTAATTATTCCTCTCAGCTCAAATGCAGGTAACAAATGGAATTCAATCAGTGTTTGCGCATAATGACCATCATTAAGAGAGAAATAATAATGACATTCTCTCTGCATTAAACTTGCAGACTCTTTACACAATGATCTGAATCCCATTATTGATCTCCATGGAGATATGCAATTGTCACCTATTCTGCATAATATCTGAATGTTAAATACATTTGTTTGGAACAAATATTTTAATGAATACAGTCAGTTCCACTTAATTAACTATCTGATAACTGAATATTTTTACTTAATAATTCAACTTGGAATATCAAAATTGTTCTATTTTTTATTCAAATGCACTTGAGATTAGTCCCAGATATTCATTTGAATGTTCGTAAAAATGTATGTGGAGTTTAAAATTCCCCTTGACATTCTTTAAAGTACATCCATTAGAGGGACAGTGGAGAGGGATTTTTCATTTGTTTGAAATAATTTTTTTCCTGTCACTGTTGTTTAAAATTAATCCTTAGAAGCTTATTTTTAAGATGTGTTTTCTGACCAAAATCCTTCTTCCATCTAACTTTCTTTTATCATGGGATTGTTCGTAAGAGTTCCACAATTCATATTTATATATCTATATACATTTTAATGTGTATCTTTGGTTTGGGGAAGAAAATAAGAGTAAAATATTGAATTCATTGTTGTAGAAACCAGTATGAAAACCATAGTTGGTGAATATTTGGCTTATTATCCTTTGAGAAAGAGAATACAAGATAATATTTGTAATAACAGTAATAGTAAACACTATGAGTGATGATTACATTAATTTGGTGACCTTGGAAGAATTATCACTGGCCAGTACCAGCACTCTTTGCCTTTTAGATATTGTTATGTCAGTTGATTCCACAAATATTTTCTGCATACTCACAAGTCCAGCATTGAACTTGGCAGTGATTCAATCATAGGGAGACACCAGGCCTGGCCTTAAAAGGCTCACTATCTCGATGAGAAGAAACACACTCATGCAATAAGCTCTGGCACAGGTGACAAATACTAATTGTTTGAAAGAAGTGCCATAGGAACACGAAGGTGGTGAATCATCAGAACGGGTGCATCAGGCCATCTTCAGAGAGAAGGCAAATTTAAGACCACATCTTAAAGAGTGAACAGAATTTCTTGAGACTTCAATTGTGGGTAGAAAGGTCTTAGATTAAAGGAAGTTACAGAAACAAAGCTTGAAGGCATAAGGGTTTGTGGATCTTCATGAAGACAGAAGTGTCAGTCCGGTTCAGTTGGCTAGATTCTGGGTTTCTCAGTTAGTAGTGGATGGGAAATAGACTAGTTAGTGGCCTATGAGAGTCCTCCAAGCCTGAAAGCAATTATCTATGACTTTTGTCATTAGGATCTATTCTATGTTTAGACCTTGGCCGGCAGAGGATTTTTCTGTTATACTAGGAAGCCCCTGAGATATCATCACACCTCTCTATCTGTGGCTTACTGCAATCAGCTTCAGAAAATCCATTCTGAACCCCAACTTATTTTAAAGGCAGAATTCCAAGTCCTCATATTCTTTTGGGGATCCACCTCCTGCATGACTGATCTGATGTTAGGAATGCAATAAGTCTAATTCATTAGAGAAAAATATATGACCCCTTCTAATAAAATGCAATGTCCTCAGAGATATTTCTAATAAAATGCACATTATTAAAGATAACAACTCACTTCTTAGTCAAAGAACATGTGTGTTGAAGTCAATAATTATGCCATGATTCCTTCCAGGAAGGATGGGGTTAGTGTTTGCTTTATACTCTGACAGCAGAGATCCAATTCAGATATTTAGAACTGATAGGCAAGGTGATTTTCCCCACTTGTTTTGCTATTCAGGCTCTATCCCCCTTATGGAGGCAATTACACCATCTTTTTGCTTTAAGGAGAATGACCACCCATAGTCCATGCTATTTATGCCTACAACAGTCTCCTATTTTACCACTGGGCAGGATGGCCCAACTGCCAGTATCTAGGATGTCTATGCCTGAGGGGCTTCCACTGGTCTCTACAGTTCATTCTATTTGTATATCTTGTAGGGCAAGGGAATTAGCTTCTTCAGAAACATGTTTCAATGACTGATGGGAATTGGTATGTAAATTTCCCAGCTGTCTAGGTGGGATAGCCAGAGTCTCCAGATAGGATGAGTTTCCATTTATTCATTGCCATCCTCTCCTGTCTAACTTCACCACTTCCCACTGGTGTTTCCTTGGGTGGCCTTAATTCAGCTATTTACCACTTGAATTTCTGTCTCAGGATTGACTTCCAGAGAAAACTCTAGCATGGTTCCAACTTTTCTCAACTCTTGCCAGACATGCTTTGGTTGAAAATGAATGCACTTAGGGTTCAAGGATGAAGCATGTGATACACATAAGCCTGTTCATTCATTGCATCCTCCACCCTCACCCCACCCCTGCCCTGTGATTAGTTCAAAGATAAGAATATGATCCTATCAGAGCCAGTGGTTAGCAGGCAGTAGTGTGTAATGTGCTGAATAAATATTTGGAATACATATTATGTTCTGGGTCCTTAGGTAATACTGGAATGAAAACAAAATAATGTATGTGGCATCTGTTCAGTAATTTTATTAAGAGAAAGGTGATTATTAAATAATTATTTAAATAAAGTATGTAATTGTACTTGTGATAAGTACTATTTCAGAAAAAAAAATACAGCATTATTATTTTTAAATGAAAATGTCTTTCAGGCTTTATTAGTCCATTAATATATTTTTAAAAACTCAAAAGTTTTAGGTATGGTAACTTGCCTGATTAGTATATTATTTATAACAAAAATTGCATTTGCTACTGAACTAAGTTTTTTCCACAGTTCTCTTTTTGGGTTGCTTAGACTGAGAAGCACAGACCATAAAATTTTATAAACACAAAACAATGGCAAAGAGAAAATGTGACTATGTCCCTGCTTTTTCTAAAAACAGATATGTACAATTGTCAGGTGACTATTGCAGATTTAAGGAATGGATAATTCACAATTTCAGGAAAAGATCTCAAGACGAAGGCTTTCCAAGTGGGAGGTAGTTCAGTCTGGTTGGGAGGCTCTCACAAGTGTAAAATTCTGAATCTACCTACAGCAGCAAGTGGTCCCAGTGAGGAATAAACAGAGAAAGTGTTTGAAGAGACCAATGAACTTGCCTAGGGGAGTAGCTCCAAAGAACTCAGATTTTAAAAGCACATCTAGAATAGATGGAAGTTGAGACAGAGAATGAATATAAAAGAGTGACACAAACCCAGCCGAGTTGAGTTCAAGAGGTAAAAGTCCAGAATAGCTTTGACTTGTGAAAAATATTAAGGACATCAAAACAATTTTTAAAAATTTTTGTCTGGAGTAAATAAAACAAGAAACGTGTGGCTACATACATACACACATGTAATCCTTGTCTTTCTTACCATAAGGATCAGGGTAGGGAGGCAGTTGTTATTTTTATCTCGTATCAGAGCAGAAAGAAATAACTGAATCATACTAAATAAATCATCCTGTTCACCCCCAAAATAAGCAACAATAACAACAAAAATAGCTTGAGACGAATGCTTTCTTGCAGAGTAATTGTTCAGCTGAAATTCATAAACATCCCAAATTTGAAATAAGACACTTAGTAATTCATCTCTAGTCATATTTCCACTTAATCAGTAAAATGGCTTTTGACCCCACAACTCTTACAAATGCATATTGCTTTTTCTATACAATATCTAAATCTCTCAATTTCCTACCCCAGTAGTTAATTTAGAAACTAAGCAAATTTTGCCATGTGTCTGTGACATTTTATAGCATATGCAACACTTTACAAAAGTCTGTCAGAAAAATCTTCCAAAATAAATAATGGCATGAAAATGAAGAACCAATATTAGAAAGTACTTAACCAGCCCTTGTTTCTATTTTGGTTGGAGACAGGGTCTCACTGAATTGCTTAGTGCCTCACTAGCTAAGGCTGGCTTTGAACTCATGATCCTCCTGCCTCAGACTCCCTAGCTGCTGGGATTATAGATGTGCACCACCATGCCCAGCTTAGAAAGGTCTTAAAACAGCATTTTAGATAAGGACTAATGAAAAGGATGCATGAGGAGGTAAATATTTAAATTTTGAAATTTGACATTCAAAATAATAGTTATAATATCATTTGGATTCACAGTTAATCCATATCATGTTGCCCTGCTGCCTGTGGTACTTAGCGTGACATTCTAGATTGTTCTTTTTTCTTTGAGGAGTGCACTGTCTCTTTCTTCCCCTCCATGCCCCCTCATCTTCCTTTCTCTTCTCTCTTTTTCCTTCTTAAAATGGATGTAGTTGAACTGATTTGTATTTAAAAAATATCTTTCTAGCTAATTATGGCTCTGTTTATGTTCTATATCTACTTTTGTATGTGTGTGTGCTTTGGGAGTACCTTTTTTTGTTTGTTTTCAAATTCACTTTTCTTCTCTAGTAACTACTCTATTATAAATCCAATTAAGTGCTTTTTTCACTTGTGTTATTAAAATTTTCATATCTACAGTTTCATGTATCTCCTCAGTATGTTTATGTTACTTTTGACATCATTATGCATATTTATAAGATTTATAGGTGTTGTTTATAGGTCATGGTCTACTAATCCTATGACAGCTGTTATATTTGGGTTTGTTTGTATTTTATTCTTTCTCTTAGTTATATTTTTCTGCTTCTTTCTCTTAGTTATATTTTTCTTCACATACCGTATCAATTTTGGTTTCTATGCTAGAAGTGATGAATTGTACATGGTTAGGTTCTGGATTTTGTTATGGTCTTTTAAAGAGTGTTGAATTTTGTTCTGGAATACAGAGAAGTTATTCTTAATTTATCCTCTCTTTGAGCTTGCTTTTAAGCCTTAATGTGGCAGGTCCAGAATAGCTTCTCATGTGGATAAAATTTGTTCAATTACTTAAATGTGACCTTTCTAAAAACTCATCTTTTCTCTTGTGTTTCAAGGTCTTTCCACTCTAGCTGTTTTGAACAAAACTCTTCCTACTTATGCTCAAAATGTAGGAATTGTTCAACTTATTGCTTTTTATTGTTTTTTAGTAATTTTTTCACTAGACTCCAGGGAGGTTCTCCCCTCCTCCCCTCCCCCCAAACACAAATGGGCAGGTCAGTCAAATCCTCAAGGTTTTTCTTTTACTTCTTTATTTTTTAAAAATAAGATCTCCAAGCTTTTTTTTTTTTTCTGCTTATTTCCTCCACTCCAGTATCCTTCTCTATGACATCTTACCTTTCTTACTTCCCTGGGCTCAGATCATTGTCTTCACAATTTACTGTGTCCCCAACCAACACATCTCCTTTTAGGGTATCTTTCAGTTTCATCTTTCTGTGATGGGCCCTGAAATCTAGCTCCAGGCAGTAACTTGGGCAGACATACAGCTTGCCTTGTTTTTTGTCTTCTTGGAGGGATCTGAGTCCTGTGCTACCTATTGTCTTTTGTCTAAAAGTTGTGTGTATGACTTTTTAGTTATTTATAATGGAATGGAGAAAGTGAAAGCCTGTGTTTATTTTCTGTACTATTGCACCTTCTGTTCAACTGGCTATATGTGGAGTTTTCCTGTGTGTTCTAACCCTGTTCCTGATGATCACATGGCTCTATTTAATTTTTTTCCTGAAGTATTTATCATTTGGTTTTTCATGGCATTTCTGCCCACTGTCAGGAAGTCCATACATTTCTAGAGGATATCTCCACTTTGTAGTGAACTGGCAAGAGGTACCAGTAGAGACCAAAAAAAAAAAAAAAAAAAAAAAAATTCTGAAGTTACCCCACCTTCCTTCCTACAATACAAACATACACAACTGCAACACACAAATGTATACACTGAACACATGTACCACAGAGGTGCCTGTTCACAGTTGCACAAGTGGCTTCTGGTTTTTGTCTCCTTTCCACATGTGCCTTTATCTCTAAAATCCATCCACCTGAACTCTTACCTGGTCAGCGGAAGAGAGCTCTACTAGCCTAGAATAAATCTTGGAAATGCTGTAGCTTTGAAAGTGTCATAGTTCTACTTTTTCTCAGCACTAGTTTCTGCTTCCACCCTTTCTTCTGCCAAGAAAATGGAGTTGAAGTAATAAAAAAGATTTGCCAGAACTTTCTTTAGTAACTTTCATTTAAAGTGCATTGCTCTCCTTTGGAAGTGAGGTTGTTTCTACGTCTAGTACATGCCCGCAGTTTGGTAAAATAGTATATTATCTGCCAAATTTTTATGTATTCTTTGAACCTGGTTTTCTCTTTAATAATTTCTGGACTAAAAATTACTTCATTATTTTTGCTTTTATTTCTGACAAATGTTTTTCACGTTCTAGGAGAAATGTTACAGAAATACTCTCCAAGATATTGAAATGACTTATAGATGAGCTTGCTAATCATCTACTGCCTAATTTACTGCAAATGGAAAGATGCCAGAAAACTAAATATTAGCAGGTACTGTTTTCTTAAAATATCTGACAAAAGTTTAGGTAAAGAAAAAATAACACATTAATATTTCTGGGAAAAATTCTAGTATAGTGGATCAAACATATGTGTTGTAACTGATTAGACTGAAGTAGCAATCATTAGAAGAGAGTGGCTATAAAATTTTATTCATGCTCTTCCAAATCAATTTTGTTTAAAAGAAGTTCATTAAACTGGCAAGCCATGATAATATTATAAATATAATATAAATCTAGATTTACGTTATCCAGTGACAAAGTGTTATGGTATTCTATGGTAAATAAGAAAAGTATGGATTAAAAATAATAAAGACTCCTAATGGTATGAATGATCACACTCAAAATTTAATGATTAATGAATAAATGTCAACATTGGGGAAGATAAATAATAGCATACTTTAGCTTTCTGCACAGGCTTTTGATTTATCAGAAAATTATATGAAAGCATATGCTCCATACTTATCTAGATAAAAATTTAAATAGATTATTTTTTCATGTCAGAATCATAGTCTGACATGACTGTGGCAAGATGGAGCAACTGACTGTGAAATACAGCACTCAGTACTGGAATTAGCTAGAATGCCACACAACCAGTGGTGTTTTAGACAACTACTAAAACTACTAAGTCCCTATTAGATAATGCTTTGCTTAGGACCCCAAAATTTATTATAGTCACAGATGTAACTGCTTTTAGACATACATATATCATTAACAATAGACAATTTCTAAAATTACACAAGATGATAGTCCTGTTTTTTTTTTTTTTTTGTTTTGTTTTGTTTGAGAGCATGAAAAGATTTGGAATAATGTAGACATTTGAGGGATTTGGCCATGGACTAGATAGAGTAGGGGGCAAGAAGTGATGTGGCTAGAAATCATATGAGCAACAGAGGGAGGAAGGAAGGAATGAAGGAAGGAAGGGAGGGAGGGAGGGAGGAAGAACTTGATAATTATAAATCTGGTAAAGAGAAGCCTTACATATCTGAAGTACATGGCACTCTAAGAGATGTTCTAGCTATTCATACTCAGTATAGCTCAAGAGAACAGGACTTATAATACCAGAGAGAAGTCAGAACTCCTAGGGACCAGATGCTGAATGAAAGTGAGCCGGGTTCTCTCCTCCTGTAGTGTTTCACCACTTCAGGTAGTTCAGAAATTTTAAGGTTGTTATCAGGTAAACTACAAAGTGCCTTCAACCAAGGTATTCTTTTAATCTACTTGACCCAAAACATTTCTTCTAGCAAGACACATCTCACAGTGCCCTTTGCACATGGCACTTTACATTTAAAATCATTCACACTGCAGTGCTGTCTTTCGAAATCTCTTGCAAGATTTCTTTCTACCTGTATCTTATACTGTTTTCAAATCAAATTCTGCATTGCCTCCTTTATTCCTTTATTATTGAGCCCAAACTAAGCTCTGTATACCTAAAGCTCTTACACGGAGGGTCAATCCATTAACAATAACTTCCATTTACTGTGCTGCTTCTCTGCTGCATTTATTTCCATAGCACTTACCAACATCTAATATACTGCGTATTTTACTTACTTATTTTGTTTACTATCTAGCTCCCTATTCTAGAATTCAAATTTCACAAAGGCAGGTTTATTAATTTTCTGGGGGCTGCTGTACAAATTACCACAAACTGGATATCTAAGAACAAGAGTCATTTATTCCCTCAGAGTTTTGGAGGCCAGAAGGCTACAATCAAGGTGTCAGTTGGGTTGGTTCCTGCTGGAACTCAGAAGTACAATTGGTTTCATTGTCTCTCACAGCTTCTGATGGCTGCTGACAACCCTTGGCCTTCCTTGGTTGGAGGCTTCAGAAATCCAATCTCTGCCTCCGTCTTCACATGGACTTCTATCTTTGTCTCTTGTCTCTTCTGTTCCTAAAAAGGACATTCTTTATGGAAGGCATAACTTACTGGATGCAGGGCTCACCCTAATTCAGGATGATCTCTCTTCAAGAACCTGATCTGAATTATATTGCAAAGACCCTTGTACAAATAAGTCTACTCATGTTTTCAGGGTGGACTTACCTTTTGTGAGTAACAATTCCTGTGATGTTCTTTGCTGTGTCCTTAGCTCCTGGACCAGAACATATATGTAGTCAGTTTTCAATGAGTACTTGTTGAATGAATGCAAGCAGGGCCAATGATATATCAGACCCTGAATGAGGGGTTTAGATCCCTGAAGCTTAACTGTTCTCTAAGTATAACTTTTTTTCTCAATTCTTTTTTAAATTGCTTTTATTTTTTTAAATACATGACAGTGGAATGCATCACAATTCTTATTACACATATACAGCACAATTTTTCATATCTCTGTATATAAAGTATGTTAATACCAATTCATGTCTTCATACATGCACTTTGGATAATGATGTCCATCACATTTCACCATCATTGCTAACCCTCTACCCCCTCCCTTCCCCTCCTACCCCTCTGCCCTAACTAGAGTTTGTCAATTCTTCCCATGCTCCCTCTCCCTACCCTACTATGAGTCAGTCACCTTATATCAGAGAAAAGATTCACCATTTGTTTTTTGGGGATTGGGTAACTTTACTTAGCATTATCTTCTCCAACTGCATCCATTTACCTGCAAATGCCATGATTTTATTCTCTTTTATTGCTGAGTAATATTCTTATATGAGTTTTTTGAGGGTAAAAATTCTCTCTCAGGGTGTTTGTATGCTTTGGGGTTTTAATGTGTGTGTAGCTGGCAATGTCCAAATAATAGATATATAAGTGGGTAAGAGAGCCATTTGGAATCACTGTTGATTTGGTTTATCTTGCCACACAATCATTCCATTCCCCCTTCACTGATTGCTTTCTTCCTTTTTAAAGAAGTTGTTTTGCCAAAAGAGGATGGCATTTTTGTGCACGAGAGACCTATTCTTTGTTTAAGAGTATATGAATGCATTAGAGAAATATGTAAATAAAATCCTACAAAGTTTATGGATAAAATGTTTATTAAGATAATCATAAGATATCATACTCCAACTATAGTATATTCATGCTTTCTACTATTTATATGCTAAAATACCTTGAGTTAAATGTGCACAATCAGAAAAATCAGAGACTATCACCAATTGTTTAATCATTTAATCCTTTCCCTCCATAAATATCTACTAAAACTGCTGAAGGCAGTTTTTGTCTATTTAAATTTGTCTATTTAAATTCACATCAAGAAAGCATTCCCCAAACTGTCTATTTATCCCATGATCTCTATAAATCAGGAAAGCAATCTGGCCCTTCCACTGTGACTATTACATGGAGTTGATAGGACAACTGTTTTGTTAATGTTGTACTCACCATTTAGTTAATTAGACAATAAGTGTAGAACCTGAAAATATGTTTAGGGTGACAATTCACTCATATTTTCAGAATAAAATTTAGGATCCCCCACCCCTCTTAATGAAATCTCACTAGGAAAAAAAATAAAGGTAGGAAATACTGTATAGCATTTAAAGCCTGCTGTCATGTCCATTTAGAGAATTCTTTCTAAATGGAAACAATTATTTTCTAAATAAATTTCTGATTTATTTATGCCTTGATTAGGCAATTAAAGTTTCTCAACCTTCATATACATTATAAATATTATAAAATACATATATAAAAACTATACATTTATTCCATTTCTCTGCACCACTGCAACCACTGCCACTCCTATTCTCATACTAGAAGGGAAGAATTTTGAGAATGATATAGCACTTTTTAGATGAAAAATTAGGTGTAGGAAAATTAAATCTTTTGTCAGTGACTAAGAATACTCACATACACACACATACAGAGTGCTAGCTTTAATAACAAAATTTGCATCTTTATATAAAATTAAAATTATATAAAAAATGCCTAATTCTATAATTGAAAACATTACTTGTGAAATGGCTACTTCATATATTAACACTAAACATTCAAAAGCAAAACAACTAAGAAGAAGATTATTTAGAAAAATAACTGTGAGAAAAAGAAATGAACCTATTACCAACTGACTGGTTTCCAGGGTCACAGGCCTGGTTTTAGCAAAGTTTTACAGTTCTGTGAATGGCGTCCAGATGCTTTTTTAGGCATGGGTGTCATTATTTTTAGCAAACGAAACCTTTTCACCCTTAGTCATGTCAAAGCACAAGGAATTCCATAAATCAGTGCCAGGTTTGTTTTTAGTCTTAAATACCTGACTGCATATATACTTATGTCATGTAAATTTTATTGCCTTATTTTCAGAATAAGGATTTAGAAGATTTAAATGGGCTTTAAAGTAAAAAAAAAAAAAAAGTTTTCTTTTTTGGACTAGTCATTTTTATTACTAGTCAGTTTCTAGGAATGAGAGCAAGCTACACAGGATTTCTATTGAAAAAGACTGTAACAAATGCTAAAACCAATCCAAACAAACAAACAAAAAGGACAAAATATTATTATCCCAAGTTTTAAAAAATTAAAAAAGACTGTTTGCCTTAATTCTTAAGGTGTGTACTTTTTGTCATTGAGAAATACCGAAATATTTGAAATTCCCCAGTAATCTTGGGATCACAAATGGAAACATTTGGCTTTATTTGCTTCACAAGCACCCAAGGCCTGTCTGCTTTTGGTTCTGTGTAATTAGAATGTACAGATTTGACATTGAATGTGTTATACTGTAGTTACAACGAAATGAACTCAGGACAAATGTGCAAAAGGTTGGATGCAATTTTGACTTTAACGTTCTAGAAGTGGAGAGAGAAAGAATGAATAGCAGAGTGTTAACCTTTGTGTCTGTAGAACAGATCAGCACACTAACCAACATTCGGGACTTGGCGATTATCTTACTCTGATCAATAGAGAAGTGGTAAACTCCAGGCTAATGGCAATTATTTACCCTGTTCCCTGATGGAATCAGCAGAATGCTGTCCAAATTTGCATATGACTGGGTCTTGTCTATTCATACCAAAGTCAGACTTAATTTGAGTGACTATTAATTGGTCAACAAAACTGACTCAACTAACCAGAACTTTTTACTTAAAGTAGAAGAATTTAAAGAATAAACAGACATATGAGGACAAAAAACTTTGAAAATATTCTAAACAACTCATTCATATTCTAGCCAATCTATGACCTAAAATTCTTCGGTACATAGAGGAGATAAAGATATATTTTCTCACCTATTCCTAGGTTCATGGCTGAGATCCCATTAAAAAAAAAAGGACAAATCAATAGAAGAAAAAAAACCCCACAAATTTAATTAATAAGAGTATGTGACTTGGGAACTTCAGTTATGAAGAACAACAGAAACGAGAAAACTGCACTTCTTATGCCAAGTTTTTGAAGAAGTGGATTCTTATGGAGAAATATGATTGGAGAACAAAAGGGATTCAAGTTGATGGTAATAAACTGGGGGGAACATAAACATGGCCTGTTTGTTCAGATTCTTTTGGGTAATGTTCCTTTCCTCTTGGAACTGGGAGGCCACCTCTGGAATGAGTTTTATGACCTACTTCAGTGAAGGGCAAGAGGAATTTGAAAGCAGCCATCTTGCTTCTACTGCTGACTGAAATGCCACAGTACCATATTTGGGGGTGGCTTGCCCATTAGTTACAAGTACAACTTTTAACTTTTTGTATAAGGCTATAGGTATGAAAAACCCTATCTAAAATTTTATTATTGGCAGAACCATAAAGAAAGGAAAGAAAGAAAAATTTTAGTTTTAAACTATTTATGACCTATTAAATAGCTTAATATCTCACAATATAGCAAATGCCACAACACTTGAGAAAACTTTCTGGGTTAAGTTTGGCTTGCTTAAGCAAAGTCCTCTTTTACTAAAGGAAATGAAAATGAAAATTTACCTGTGGTACTGAGAGGACAATAAGATAAAATGTTTTCTGGTGCTATTCCAATATTAATCAGAAAAATATAGGAATTGATGTAAAGAATGAAAACGATAACTCTTAAAACCAAGCACCGTATGATAAATTAGTTATTTTCCTCATATATCTATATGTTTAGTAAGAAAACTCATCATTCTATAATTCAAAGTTACGAGTCTTATTTACATGTCAAAACTTCATTCCTGCCTTTGTCTGTCACATGTGGTCTCCTCTGATGGATCTGTCATCATCTCAGTCCTTGCCACTGTCTGTGGTAATGGCAAGAATTTCATTCCTTGGGAGCCACATTGCAACCACTTTCCTAAGATCCATTAGCCACCCATGAGTAGGGGGAGATCTTTTATAGAATTTTAGTATTAGGTCTTTGTAGATGAATAATCTAAAGAAAAAGTGAGTCAAGTGTATTCTTCATTTTAAATTGAAATACACTACAGAATGGGACAAAGTGTCTTTGGATAAGCATGTAAAGTGGATGGAGAACAAATTTCAAAAGGAAAAACAGTTGAAAAGTTATTCAATGTGAAATTGTAAAGATGTAGGAAGAAGGTATTGTGAAGAATCAAAGCAATCATTAGAGGCTATGTGGGCACCAACCAAAAACAATCGTGTCTTATATAGCAGTGGGCTAAAGTATAAATTTAAATGTAGCTAGGATCTTATCCTACCTCTGACTTTTCTTCCATCATTATCATCTATTTTGAAGAATTTCTTTTAGGAGCTGAACAACAGCCTGTGTTGTCATCCTTAATGAATATGGTTATGGAACTGTTCCAAAGTGTACTAAATCTATCCAAGGGGTATGAAATAGGATAACATCCCAAATTCTGGGAGCTGTTGTTCTAGGTAGGTAGGTGTATCTCAAATGCTACATAAGATGTTTTTAAAAATATTCCTTGATAGGAAGCAGAAACCTGCAACTTTGTTGGTTAAACCAGGCTAATGTGAGGAAAAATATTCTCAGGGAAGAGTGATACAAAGAATTTAAACATTTTAGTAGATTTAATTTAATTGAAGGGGTAAGGGGACAGATAAAAAAAAATAACACTTGATTGCAGGCAATACAATTGTTTTATAACCTTTTTTTTCCTATTATTAAGATGGCTTTTAAAAGCAATAATATCTAGTGTTTTCTCTTTTATTTCAAAAAATTAATATTCGTTGTCTTCCTATGATAGTTCTCCTCTTTCTGCTTTACTTTCTGTGTTTTCAGTTACCAGAGGTCAACAATGGTCTGAAAACATTAAATGGAAAATTCCAGAAATAAACGGTACATGTTTCTGTGTTAGCTTTTCATTACCAAGATCAAAGTATCTGATAAGAATAATCACTTAGAGGAGAGAAGGTTTATTTTGGCTTTCGATTTTGGAGTTTTGGTCAGTGGTGAGCTAGCTGTAAGTAGAAGCATCATGGGAAAAGCATGTGGTGAAAGAAAGCTTCTCAGTTTACGGAAGCCAGAAAGAGGGGAGAAGGCAAGAGAGAGAGAGAGAGACAGAGAGAGAACGAGAGAGAGAGAGAGAGAGAGAGAGAGAGAGACAGAGACAGAGAGAGAGGGAGAATGGAAGGGGCTGGGGAAAGATCAACCCATTGACCTAATTCTGCCAGCTAGCTCCCATCTCCCAGTAGTTCATTCACCTATCAATTGATTAATCATAATGGGTTAAGAGTTGGAGTCATCATAATCCAATCATTGCCTAAAAGCCGTGCCTCTGAAGCCTGTGGCATTTGAATCATGTTTCCAACACATGAGCTTTGGGGGAAATTCAAGATATAAACTATAACAATTTCAAATTGCACATCACTCTGAGTAGCATGATGAAATCTTATGTCCTGCCAGAGATGTGAACCACGTCTTTGTGAACTACCCACCAGTTAGTCACTTATGAGCTATCTGGTTATTAGATCCAGTGCTGTGTGATCACCTTGCTTGTGTTCAAGGAACACTTATGCAGTAGCCTAACACTACATCACATGCTTTCATCATTGACCTCACTTTATATTTTCAGGCGGGCTTTATCATCTCACAATATCAAAAAAAAGAAGGTGGAAAACACCATAAAAGGAGATATAATTGGTGGGGGCTGAGGGACTGGAGAGACACAGGCAACATGCCTAGAACTTTTACTATAGTCCATTGCTAAAACCATTCCATTTTATTTTTAGTTATTCTTGTTAAAGTCTCACTGTGGCTAATTTATAAATTAAACTTTATCATAGGCATGAATATACAGGAAAAACATACTATATGTAGGACTTGGTCCTATCAGTGATTTCAGTAATCCACTGGGGGCCTTGAAATGTATTCTCTCACATATGGAGAGTCCTAAAGATTACTGTATGATTTTTTAATCACAATAGAGAAAATCAAAACTTAATCGTAACCCCCAAGCTAGGAACTTCAATATCTAGAGAAATACACTATCAGTATGTTTGTGTTTAGACTTCTTTTAAATATAATGTATTAACATGATTTAAAAATTATTTGGTAGGTTTTACAACAGTTTTATTCAGTTACAATAAAATGGAAATTTCCTCACATATTTTTAAAATGTGATCTTTAAATTAATACAAGCATTTACTCCTGTGAAGGTAACAATTTATTTAGGCAATCCATCATTGATGAAAGTTTTGGTTTTGTTTCATCATTTTTTTTTCAATCATAAATAGCTCCCTTATTTAAAAGTATTTGGGTACATGTCACATTTAACTAAGATTTTGGAGTTAAAAAGCACATAATTTTTAAGTCCTTTAATAATATTATTATTAATATCTTCCAAAAAGCCCTTATCAATTTATATCTACACTAAAATGATGCTTAAGTGTCTATTTCCCTACCCTCGGGCAAACATTGGGTAATACAATATCAAGAATTTTTAAAAAGTTTTGCCTTTTTGGTAGGGAACTATAGCATTGTACTGCTGTTTTAATTTGCATTTATTTAATTAGCAGAAGAGTTTAAATATTTAAAAATGCATTTATTAATCATTTGTATTATATTTTGCAAATTCAGATTGCTTAATTTCTGAATGGAACTTATATTTTATCCATCTGACATTTTTCTGTCACTTGACTGAAAATACATTTTCCCATCATAATTTATCAGTTTTATGTTTCTTTTACTTCTATTTGTGGTATTTTTTTATGTTTGTATGCTTCTGTGTATATTGTTAATAAAGTCAAAGCTATCAACTTTTCCTTTACTGCTTCCTCTTCTTTTATATTGAGAAAATTTTACTTTTCACTCAATGCATCATAAAATTAAAAATTATTCATCTGTATTTTACTCTAACACCTAATGATTTTGTATATTTAATGCCATTATCTATCATGAATTTATTTTGACATGTGGTGTGAAGTATAGACCTAATGTTAATCCCATAATTTTTCCAAATAATTAATCTATTCTCACAGCATAATATAATGAATAATCAGCCCATTTTGTCAGGATTTGAAATGTCACTTCTTATCATGCACTGTGCTATTAATTACACATATATACATGTACTAGGAAATCTATTCTTATGCTACTTCTACATTGTTTTAATTACTATGTCGTACTTTTTTCAGAGCTGGCATTGAAAGTTCTTCCTGCTTACAATCCTTAAAAGTATTCTGATGTTGAATCACTTGGTCAAATTAAGCAAGAATTTGGTTTAATTAAATTTCTAAATAAACAGAGAGACTGTGTAAGGCAGAATACTAACCACCCAGTGATGCCCATATCCTAAACCCTAAAACCTGTGACTTTGTTACCTTATATGGAAAAAGAACTTCACAGGTGTGATTCAATTAAATATTTTGAATTATTTTCCTAAACTATCTGGATAGGCCCTGTATAATAACAGGTTCCTTGAGAAAAAGAGAAAGGACAGAGTGTCATGGTTAGAAACAATAGAGATGGCAGCAGAGGACAGAGAGGTGGCAATTTGAAAATGCGTCATTGCTGGCTTTGAAGTTGAAGAAGAGGCCATAAGTCAAGGTATACAGGGGATCCTCAGAAACTGGAAAAGATAAATACAGGGATTCTCCCCTAGACCCTAAAGGAAAGAAGTGCAATAACTCCTGGCTTTTAGCCCAATATGAGCCACCTTGAATTTTGACTTTTAGAATTCTAAAAGAATATTTTTCTTAATCATAAAATTCAGGATAATCTGTTACAGCAGCAGTAGGAAACAAACAGAGACAACTGATATCATTAGAATGATCAGCTTTGATTCATATCTTCCTTTATGTTCTCAAGGCAAATTAATTTTTTTAGCATGAAGTAGTCTGTTTTTCTGGTAAAGTTAATTTCTAATAATTTAGTTTCTACATATGTTATTATCAATGGGATATCTTATCATTATATTTTTATTTTTTTATTTGTTCTTTTTAGTTATTCATACAGTAGAATGTATTTTGATGTATTATACATACATAGAGTACAACTTTCTATTCTTGTGGCTGAATATGATGTGGAATTATACTGATCATGTATTCATATATGAACACAGTTATGTCTGATTCATTCTACCACCTTTCCTATTCCCATCCCCTACACCCTTCCCTTCATTCCCCTTTGTCTAATCAAATGAACTACTATTTGTCCTTACTTTCCCCCTTGTTGTGTCTTAGCATCCACACATCAGAGAAAGCATTCAATCTTTAGTTTTTTGAGATTGGCTTATTTCATTTAGCATGATAGTCACCAGTTCCATCCATTTACTGGCAAATGCCATAAATTCATTCTTTTTTATGCCTGAGTAATAAATAGTACATTGTGTATATATACCACATTTTCTTTATCCATTCATCTGTTAAAGGAAACCTAGATTGATTTCATAGCTTAGCTATTCTAAATTGAGCTGCTATCAATATTTATGGCTGTGTCACAATAGTATGCTGATTTTAAATCCTTTGGTTACATGCCAGAGAATTGGATAACTGGGTCCCATGGTGGTTCCATTTCAAGTTTTCTGAGGAATCTCCACACTGCTTTCCAGAGTGGTTGCACCAATTAGCAGTCCCACCAGCAATGGATCACCGAAACTTTTTTCCCCCACATCCTCACCAACATTTATTGTTACTTTTATTCTTGATAATTGCCATTCTGTCTAGTGTGAGATAAAATCTCAAAGTAGTTTTAATTTTCATTTCTCTAATTGCTAGAGATGTTGAACATTTTTTCATATATTTGTTGATCAATTATACTTCTGTGAAGTGTCTGTTCAATTCCCTTGCCCACTTATTGATTGGGTTATTTTTTTTCCTGTTAAGTTTTTTGAGTTATTCATAATGTTCTATCTGAGGTGCAGGTGGCAAAGACTTTCTTCCATTCTGTAGGCCCTTTCTTCATGTTCTTGATTGTTTCCTTTGCTGTGAAGAAACTTTTCAGTTTGATTCCATTCCATTTATTGATTCTTGATTTTACTTCTTGCACTTTAGGAGTCTTGTTGAGGAATTTCGTTCTTGAGCTGACATGATGGGGAGTTGGGCCTACTTTTTCTTCTAATAGGCCCAGGGTCTCTGGTTTAATTCCTAGGTCCTTGATCCAATTTGAGTTCAGTTTTGTGCAGGGTAAGAGATAAGGGTCTAATTCCATTTTATTACATATGGATTTCTAGTTTTCTCAGCACCACTTGTTCAAGAGGCACTCTTTTCTCCAATGCATGTTTTGGGCACTTTTGTCAAGTATGAGATAACTATATCTATGTTGATGTGACTTCTATTATGTTACATTGGTCTTCATATCTGTTTTGGTGATAAAGCCATGCCATTTTTGTTACCATAATTCTGTAGTGTAATTTAAGGTCTGGTTTTGTGATGCCTTCTTCACTTTTCTTGCTTCACTTTGGCTATTCTGAGCCTCTTATTTTTCCAAATGAATTTCATGACTGCTTTTCCTATTTCTATAAAGAACATCATTGAAATTTTAATAGGAATTGCATTAGATCTATATTGTACTTTTTGGTAGTATGGCCATTTTTACAAAATTAATTCTGCTGATACAAGAACGTGGGCGATCTTTCCATTTTCTAAAGCCTTCAATTTCTTTAGTGTTTTGTAGTTTTATTGTAAAAGTCTTTCAGCTCTTTTGTTAGATTGATTCCCAAGTATCTTTTTTTTTAGCCTAATTTCTCTTTCAGTTGATTCATCATTGGTTTATAGGAATGCAAATGATTTCTGAGTGCTAATTTTATATCCTGCATCTTTGCTGAAATTTTTATGCATTCTAGAAGTTTCCTAGTGGCATTATTGAATCTTCTAAATATAGGACCATGTTGTCAGCAATAGAGACAGTTTAAGTTCTTCTTTTCCTATTGTATCCCTTTAATTTCTTTCTTTGTCTGATTGCTGCTGCTAGAGTTTCAAGGACTATGTTGAATAGAGGTGGTGAAAGAGGGCATCCCTGTCTTGTTTCAGTTTTTAGAGGGAATGCTTTAGTTTTTCTCTGTTTAGAATGAGGTGGCCTTTGGTTTGACATATATAGTTTTTACAATGTTGAGGTATGTTCCTACTTTCCCTGGTTTTTCTGGTGTTTTAAACATGAATGGATGCTGAATTAAAACAAACAAACAAACAAACAAACAACAACAACAACAACAAAACCTTTCTGTATCTATTGAGATAATAATGTGATTCTTGTCTCTAAGTCTGTGGATGTGGTGAATTACATTTATTTATTTCTATATGTTGAACCAACTTTGCACCCCTGGTATATTGCACTATTTTTTAATATGTTTTTGTATGTGATTTGCTAGTATTTTATTAAGAATTTTTGCATCTATTTTCATCAGGGATATTGGTCTTAAGTTTTTTTTTGTTTTTATTTTCCTAGATGTGTCTTTGTCTATTTTTGATATCAGGATGACACTAGCTTCATAGAATGGGTTTGGTAGGATTCCCTCCTTCTCTATTTCATGGAATAATTTGAGGAATATTGGTGTTTGTTTTCTGTAAAGGTCTGGTAGAACTTGGTTGAGAATCCTTCAGGTCCTGGGCTTTATTAGTAGGCTTTTGATGGCATATTCAATTTCATTACTTGAAGTCAATGTGTTTAAATTTTCTATCTTCCTGGTTCAATTTGGACACGACATATGTCTCTAGAAATTTGTTGATGTACTCAAGACTTTATAATTTTTGGAGCCTAAGTTTTCAAAAATAGTTTCTGATTAATCTCTGTATTTCAGTAGTGTCTATGGTGATACTTCCTTTTTCATCACAAATTTTAATAATTTGAGATTTTTTCCTTTCTTTCTTTTGGTTATCTTGGCTAAGGGTCTATCAATTTTAGGTATTTTTTCAAAGAAGTAACTTTTTGATGTTTTTTTGTTTCAATTTCATTGATTTTGGCTCTGGTTTAAATTACTTATTGTCTTATGGCTGAGATTGCTTTTTTCTTCTTTTTCTAGGGCCTTGAGGTGTAATGTTAAAATATTTGGTAATTTTTCTATTATTTTAATCAATAAACTCAGTGCTATGAACTTTCCTGTTAGAATTGCCTTCAGACTTTGATTTGTTGTGTTTCATTGAATGGCAATTGTTCTGAAGATTTAAAATCAGTGTACCTCCAGAGTCTGGAAGCTGCTTATCCACACTGGGAGTCTGCACCCCAGGAGTCTCCCCTGGGTTCACTCATGTGGAGGTGGAGCTAGTCCTTTGCCCCTCCTCCACCACTTGATCCCATCCCTCTTTGCCTCCTAAGATCAGTCTTCAAGCACACACTCACTTCTCTGCCTGCCCAAATTCCTGGCCTGCCCCAACTGGTCCTGGGAGTTGCCAGACTCAAAGTTGTGAGAGGAACCTGGGATCAGGATCTCTCTGGTCTGAATATTCCCCTGGGCAAAACACTGTCAGCGCCTGAATTTCTCCTGGTTTTCCATTTACACTCTTATTTGCCTGGAGGTCTCTGTTCAGTCAGATTTTCTGACCCCCTCTTGGGTTACACAGGTCTGGGCTTCAGTTTGGTTCCTCAGCTGCAGCAGGCTCTAGCCTAGAGGGAAAAATGGCCTGTGCCTTGGCTTTCTGGGGACAACAGGGAGATACATAGTATCTTTCCCACACCAGGTTATAGTATGGCTCACCCCCTCTGTCTGACAGTGACCTTCATCTCTGATTTCTCCATATCAAGATACACCACCGTGCTCCTTGAAATGCGAATTTTCATAGTCCACATCTCTGATTTGCCTGCAATGGATCTGCTAAGGTGGCCATTGGCGTGGCAATGTTTTTTTTTTTTTTTTAATTTTTAAATTTTATTTTATTCTATCCAAACTTCTGAGTCCCTAAGCTGTTCTAAGAGTCTAGTATTAAATCCCAGTAAAATCCCTCATTTCACCCACCTCTCTGAAAAGCTGTTTATCTCTTTTACTTGTCTCATGCCATGGAGCAGCTTATAATGCCACCTCCTCTACTCCGCCATCTTCTCCATCCTCAGGGAACCTTTGAGTACTGTTGGTTGGAATGTAAATTAGTATAGCCACTATGGAAAATAGTATGGACATTCATCAAAAAATTAAAAATAGAACTACCATATGACCCAGAAATCTCACTACTGGTTACAATATACTTAAAGAAAATAAAATCAATATTTTAAACAGACATCTCCATTCCCACGTTTGTTTCAATATTATTCACAACTGCTAAGATATGGTATCAGGCTAACTGTCCATTTATGGATGATTGGGTATAGAAAATGTGATATACATACATTTTGGCATAGGATTCAGCCTCAAAACAGAAGGAAACTGTGAGATCACAGTGAACCTGGTGAGCCTGGAGGACATTAAATCAAGTGAAATAAGATAGATAAGATATAAGAGGCATATAAAAATCTTGATTCCATAGACACAGAGAGTAAAATGGTGGTTACCAGGGTGGGAGTGGTTGGAATGGTGTGGGGGAAGGGATGGGGGGATATTGGTGAAAGGATACAAAATTTCAGTTAGGAGAAATAACTGAGAGATCTAGTATTCAACAGTGGTTACTGCAGTTAATATATGTACTCAAGAAAAATGCTTGTTTACTCCAGGGCTATGGAGATTTTTTTCCTATTTTCTTCTAGAATTTTTATTGTTTTGTCTTCCATATTCACGTCTACAATTAATCAGAAATTTATTTTTGAGTATATATGAGGTGGGTATTAATATACATATTTTAATTTGGCCCAAGACAATTTTTGTGTTGTTTTGTTCAGAGCCTCTATACCCTTTCTGATTTTTGTTCTGCTTTTTCTAGTTATTGAATGGAGAATTAAAGTTCCCTATTGAGATTATGGATTTATTTCTTTTTCTGGTTACCTAAATATCTTAAACCCATTATACTCTGCTATCACATTTAGAATTTTTCAATTTTCTGGAGGATTGACCCTTCTGTGTGATATCCTTTTGATAAGTGTTACTTTATCAAAGTAACACTTCTTGTCTGTTTTTGTCTGCTATTCTTTTGGCAACACTAACTTCATTTTGGATAGTTTTGCATGATATTCCATTTTCCATCTTTTTTTCTTTCAAAATTTCTTTGTCCATATATTAATTAAAATGTGTTTCATAGAAGTGGCCTATATATTGATTTTAGACATATGAATCTTAGTCATTTAATTGAAATAGTGTAATATTATATACTTAACTTTTGCACTAATACATTTCATGGTACTGAAGGATTCAATTTGTTAATTTTCTTGGGTGATATGCTCATGAGTGATAATAGTTTGCAATTTTATTTTCTTGTAACCCCTTTCTTAGGTTTTGCTGGTTTCATCAAATGTGTTAGGAGTTTTGCACTTCTCCTACACAAAATCTACAAGAATTTCTGTAAAAATTGCACTATTTCTCATTGAAATGTTTGGTAGAGTTTCCTAGTGATGTGATTAGGGTCTGGAGTTTTCTTTCTTGGAATGATTTAACTAAAATCAATATTCTTAATCTATGTAAGTCTACTCCAGTGATCTTTTTTTTTTTTAATTTTTTATTGTTGGTTGTTCAAAACATTACAAATTTCTTGACATATCATTTTCCACACTTTGATTCAAGTGGGTTATGAACTCCCACCTTCACCCCATACACAGACTGCAGAATCACATCAGTTACACATCCATTGATGTACATATTGCCATACTAGTGTCTGTTGTGCTCCGCTGCCTTTCCCATCCTCCACCATCCCCCCTCCCCACCTCTCCCCTCCCCTCCCCTCCTCTCTCTCTACCCCCTCCACTGTATAACCCTGAGGGTCTCCTTCCATTTCCATGCAATTTCCCTTCTCTCTCCCTTTCCCTCCCACCTCTCATCCCTGTTTAATGTTAATCTTCGTCCCTACTCTGTTATAGTTACTCTCCTTATATCAAAGAAGACATTTGGCATTTGTTTTTTAGGGATTGGCTAGCTTCACTTAGCATAATCTGCTCTAATGCCATCCATTTCCCTGCAAATTCTATGATTTTGTCATTTTTTAATGCAGAGTAATACTCCATTGTGTATAAATGCCACATTTTTTTTTATCCATTCGTCTATTGAAGGGCATCTAGGTTGGTTCCACAGTCTTGCTATTGTGAACTGTGCTGCTATGAACATCGATGTAGCAGTGTCCCTGTAGCATGCTCTTTTTAGGTCTTTAGGGAATAGACCGAGAAGGGGAATAGCTGGGTCAAATGGTGGCTCCATTCCCAGCTTTGCAAGAAATCTCCATACTGCTTTCCAAATTGGCTGCACCAATTTGCAGTCCCACCAGCAATGTATAAGTGTACCCTTTTCCCCACATCCTCGCCAGCACTTGTTGTTGTTTGACTTCATAATGGCTGCCAATCTTACTGGAGTGAGATGGTATCTTAGGGTGGTTTTGATTTGCATTTCTCTGACAGCTAGAGATGGTGAGCATTTTTTCATGTACTTGTTGATTGACTGTATGTCCTCCTCTGAGAAGTGTCTGTTCAGGTCCTTGGCCCATTTGTTGATTGGGTTGTTTGTTCTCTTATTGTCTAATTTTTTTGAGTTCTTTGTATACTCTGGATATTAGGGCTCTATCTGAAGTGTGAGGAGTAAAGATTTGTTCCCAGGGTATAGGCTCCCTATTTACCTCTCTTATTGTTTCTTTTGCTGAGAAAAAACTTTTCAGTTTGAGTAAGTCCCATTTGTTGATTCTAGTTATTAACTTTTGTGCTATGGGTGTCCTATTGAGGAATTTGGAGCCCGACCCCACTAATGTAGATAGTAGCCAACTTTTTCTTCTATCAGATGGCGTGTCTCTGATTTGATATCAAGCTCCTTGATCCATTTTGAATTCACTTTTGTGCATGGCGAGAGAAAGGGATTCAGTTTCATTTTGTTGCATATGGATATCCAGTTTTCCCAGCATCATTTGTTGAAGATGCTATCCTTCCTCCATTGCATGCTTTTAGCCCCTTTATCAAATATAAGATAGTTGTAGTTTTGTGGATTGGTTTCTGTGTCCTCTATTCTGTACCATTGGTCCACCCACCTGTTTTGGTACCAGTACCATGCTGTTTTTGTTACTATTGCTCTGTAGTATAGTTTGAAGTCTGGTATCGCTATACCGCCTGATTCACCCTTCCTGCTTAGCATTGTTTTTGCTATTCTGGGTCTTTTATTTTTCCATATGAATTTCATGATTGCTTTCTCTATTTCCACAAGAAATGCCGTTGGGATTTTGATTGGCATTGCATTAAACCTATAGAGAACTTTTGGTAATATCGCCATTTTGATGATGTTAGTTCTGCCTATCCATGAACAGGGTATATTTTTCCATCTTCTAAGATCTTCTTCTATTTCTCTCTTTAGGGTTCTGTAGTTTTCATTGTATAAGTCTTTCACCTCTTTTGTTAGGTTGATTCCCAAGTATTTTGTTTTTTTTGAAGATATTGTGAATGGAGTGGTTGTCCTCATTTCCATTTCAGAGGATTTGTCGCTGATATACAGGAATGCCTTTGATTTATGTGTGTTGATTTTATATCCTGCCACTTTGCTGAATTCATTTATTAGCTCCAATAGTTTCTTTGTAGAGCCTTTTGGGTCTGCTAGGTATAGAATCATATCATCTGCAAATAGTGATAATTTAAGTTCTTCTTTTCCTATTTTGATGCCTTTAATTTCTTTCGTCTGTCTAATTGCTCTGGCCAGCGTTTCGAGAACTATGTTGAACAGAAGTGGAGAGAGAGGGCATCCCTGTCTTGTTCCAGATTTTAGAGGGAATGCCTTCAATTTTTCTCCATTCAGAATGATGCTAGCCTGAGGCTTAGCATAGATTGCTTTTACAATATTGAGGTATGTTCCTGTTATCCCGAGTTTTTTCTAGAGTTTTGAACATAAAGGGATGCTGTACTTTGTCGAATGCTTTTTCCGCATCTATCGAGATGATCATATGGTTCTTATTTTTAAGTCTATTGATGTGGTGAATAACATTTATTGATTTCCGTATATTGAACCAGCCTTGCATCCCAGGGATGAATCCTACTTGATCATGGTGCACAATTTTTTTGATATGTTTTTGTATCCAATTCACCAGAATTTTATTGAGGATTTTTGCATCTAGGTTCATTAGAGATATTGGTCTGAAGTTTTCTTTCTTTGAAGTGTCTTTGTCTGGTTTAGGTATCAGGGTGATGTTGGCCTCGTAGAATGAATTTGGAAGTTCTCCCTCTTTTTCTATTTCCTGAAGTAGCTTCAAAAGTATTGGTATTAGTTCCTCTTTAAAGGTTTTGTAAAATTCTGCTGTATACCCATCCGGTCCTGGGCTTTTCTTAGTTGGTAGTCTTTTGATGGTTTCTTCTATTTCCTCGATTGATATTGGTCTGTTTAGGTTGTCTATATCCTCCTGACTCAACCTGGGCAGATCATATGACTTAATAAATTAATCTATGCCTTCACTATCTTCTAATTTATTGGAGTATAAGGATTCAAAATAGTTTTTGATTATCTTCTGTATTTCTGAAGTGTCTGTTGTGATATTGCCTTTTTCATCCTGTATGCTAGTAATTTGAGTTCTCTCTCTTCTTCTCTTCACTAGCATGGCTAAGGGTGTGTCGATTTTGTTTATTTTTTCAAAGAACCAACTTTTAGTTTTGTCAATTTTTTCAATTGTTTCTTTTGTTTCGATTTCATTAATTTCAGCTCTGATTTTAATTATTTCTTGCCTTCTACTTCTTTTGCTGTTGTTTTGCTCTTCTTTTTCAAGGATTTTGAGATGTAGTATGAGATCATTTATTTGTTGGTTTTTTCTTTTTTTAAGGAATGAACTCCAAGCAATGAATTTTCCTCTTAGAACTGCTTTCAATGTGTCCCATAGATTCCGATATGTTGTGTCTGTGTTTTCATTTATCTCTAAGAATTTTTTAATTTCCTCCTTGATGTCTTCTATAACCCACTGATCATTCAGTAACCTATTGTTCATTCTCCAAGTGATGTATGCTTTTTCCTTCCTTCTTTTATCGTTGATTTTTAGTTTCATTCCATTATGATCAGATAAGATGCATGGTATTATCTCTACTCCTTTATATTGTCTAAGAGTTGCCCTGTGACATAATATATGATCTATTTTTGAGAAGGATCCCTGTGCTGCTGAGAAAAAAGTGTAACTGCTTGATGTTGGGTGGTATATTCTATATATGTCAATTAAGTCTAGGTTATTAATTGTGTTATTGAGTTCTATAGTTTCCTTATTCAACTTTTGTTTGGAAGATCTGTCCAGTGGTGAGAGAGCTGTGTTGAAGTCTCCCATGATTATTGTATGGTGGTCTATTAGACTCTTGAACTTGAGAAGAGTTTGTTTGACGAATATAGCTGCACCATTGTTTGGGGCATAAATATTTATGATTGTTATGTCTTGTTGGTGTATGGTTCCCTTAAGCAGTATGTAGTGTCCCTCTTTATCCCTTTTGATTAACTTTGGCTTGAAATCTATTTTATTTGATATGAGTATGGACACTCCTGCTTGTTTCCGAAGTCCATATGAGTGATATGATTTTTCCCAACCTTTCACCTTCAGCCTATGTATGTCTTTTCCTATCAACTGCGTCTCCTGTAGGCAGCATATTTTTGGGTCTTGTTTTGTGATCCATTCTACTAGCCTGTGTCTCTTAATTGGTGAGTTTAAGCCATTAACATTTAGGGTTATTATTGAGATATGGGTTGTTCTTCCAGCCATATTTGTTTATTTCTGTTACTAAACATGGTTTGTTTTCCTCTTTGATTATTTTCCCCCCCTTTACTGTCCTACCTCCCACTGTTGGTTTTTATTGTTATTTTCCATTTCCTCTTCCTGTAATGTTTTGCCGAGGATGTTTTGAAGAGATGGTTTTCTAGCTGCGAATTCTTTAAACTTTTGTTTATCGTGGAAGGTTTTAATTTCATCTTCCATCCTGAAGCTTAATTTCGCTGGATACACAATTCTTGGTTGGAACCCATTTTCTTTCAGTGTTTGAAATATGTTATTCCAGGATCTTCTAGCTTTCAGAGTCTGTGTTGACAGATCAGCTGTTATCCTGATTGGCTTACCCCTAAATGTAATCTGCTTCCTTTCTCTTGTAGCTTTTAAAATTCTCTCCTTATTCTGTATGTTGGGCATCTTCATTATAATGTGTCTAGGTGTAGATCTCTTATGATTTTGCACATTCGGCGTCCTGTAGGCTTCTAGGATTTGGTCTGTCTCATTCTTCAAGTCTGGGAAGTTTTCTCGTATTATTTCATTGAATAGACTGCTCATTCCTTTGGTTTGGAGCTCTGTACCTTCCTGTATCCCAATGACTCTTAAGTTTGGTCTCTTAATGTTATCCCATATTTTTTGGATGTTCTGCTCATGGTTTCTTAACAGTCTTGCTGAGCTGTCTATGTTCTTTTCCAGTTGAAATACTTTGTCTTCATTGTCTGATGTTCTATCTTCTAAGTGTTCTACTCTGCTGGTAGTATTCTCCATTGAGTTTTTAAGTTGGTTTATTGCTTCCTGCATTTCTAGGATTTCTGTTTGTTTGTTTTTTATAACCTCTGTCTCCCTGTATAGTTGATCCTTTGCTTCCTGGATTTGTTTGCGTAATTCATTGTCGAAGTGATCTTTCATTGTCTGATTTTGCTGTCTAATGTCTTCCTTGATACTCCAGATCATCTGAAGCATGTATATCCTGAATTCTTTATCTGACATTCCATCTGCTGCAGCTGTTACCTCTTCTAAAGTTGAGTTGACCTGCATTGCTTGTGGTCCTTTGTTTCCTTGTCTTTTCATACTGCTTGCGTTTCTTTCCTGCAGGCGCGGGTGGCGGCTCTGCTCTGTCCTTATTCCAATTGGGGTGTTGTGACTACCATGCCGGCAGGTCACTGGGCCTGTTCTGGGCGCTGGTGGCAGCTCTGTTCTGCCCCTACTCCAATTGGGGTGACGAGTGTACCACGCCGGCAGGCCACTGGGCCTGATCCGCTGGTTGGTTGCAGGTTTGCCTACCCTGCAGGCGCTGGCGGCGGCTCTACTCTGCCCCTACTCCCAATGGGGTGACGTGTCTGTCGTACCGGCAGGCCACTGGGCCTGTCCCGCTGGTCGGTCACAGATCTGCCCACCTTTCGGGCACGGGTGGTGGCTCTGCTCTGCCCCTACTCCAATTGGGGTGTCGTGACTACCCCGCTGGCAGGTTGCTGGGCCTGTTCCTGGCACGGGCGTTGACTCTGCTCTGCCCCTACTCCAGTTAGGGTGATGTGTGTACCACGCTGGCAGGCTCCTGGGCCTGATCCGCCGGTCTGTTGCAGGTCTGCCTACCTTGCAGGCGCGGGCGGCGGCTCTGCCCTGCCCCTCCTACCACGCCTGCGGCCCGCTGGGCCTGATCTGCAGGTTGGTCAAAGGTCTGCTCACCCTGCGGGCACGGGTGGTGGTTTCGCTCCGCCCCCACTCCAATTGCGGTCACGTGACCACCACACCGGCAGGGCCTGATCCGGGCATGGGTGAAGGATCTGCTCTGCCCCTACTCCAGTTGGGGTGACGTGTGTACCACGCTGGCAGGCTGCTGGGCCTGACTGCCAGTCTGTCACAGGTCTGCTTACCTTGCAAGCGCGGGCGGCGGCTCTGCCCTTCCTACCACGCCCGTGTACCACTGGGTCGTGGGTCTGCCCACCTTGCGGGCGCGGGTGGCGGCTCCGCTCCGCCCCCTCTCCAATTGGGGTCATGCGTTCACCATGCTGGCGAGCCGCTGGGCCTGCTCCGGGTGCTGGCTGCGGCCCGGCTCCTCCCCTCTGGCTCGATGACAAATCGAGAGAGACTCGGGTGTCTGTGCCTCACCCCCGCCACTAGGAGACCAACTGTTTCTGTCGCCGCTGGTATTGATGAAGTTCTCTCCTCCGCCACTTTCTGATGGCATCAGATCTCTGCCATGTTGGTATCCTATGCGAATGGCAGCATTTCGTTCCCCTTGCCGGGCAACCAAAGCAACGGGTGAGTCCTGACCGGCCCTCAGCAGGACCCGGACCGAGAAGCAGTTTCTGCGGGCTCCTAGCCCTGGGCCAGGGCAGTTCCGGGAGCCAGAACTCAGCCGCTCCGTGCTCGGTGTATGCTCTGATAAGAGCAGGCTCCAAGAAGCAGCCTCCACATGCTCCCCAGCCCTGGGCCAGGGCGGTTCCGGGAGCCGGAACTCGGCCGCCCCGTGCTTGGTGCAAGCACCCAGGCCTCCAGTGATCTTTTTTTGTGTGTGAACTTTGAGTGTTCATGTATTTCAAGAAATTGGCTCATTTTATTTATATTATAGAATTTATGGGCATAAAATTTCTCATAGGATTCCCTTATTATTTGAGTATTGCCTGAAATTTCTTTAATAATACTTTATTTTCATTGCTGATATTGGTGTGTGTCTACCTTTTCACATGTCATGTGTGCTGAAGTATTATCAACGTGTAGATCCTTTCTAAGAATCTGGTTTTGGTTTTTCTTAATTTCTCTTTTTTATTTTTGTTATTATTTTTCTTTATTTTGTCTTGTATATTTATTATTTATTTTTCTTTATTTACTTTTGCCTTAATATGATTCTTTTTCTGGTCTCTTACTGTGAAAGCTTAGATAAATGACTTGAGATCTTTTCTTTTTTCAAACACGTGCATTTACTATATTTACTGTAAACTCTGTTTTAACTTCATCCCACAGTTTTGATATATATGTTTCATTTTCATTTACCATCATGTTTCACTTATAAAACAGAATTCTTTCTTAGACATGCATTTTTAGGCCATTTCACCTTTGTGTGAACATCACATAGTACACTTACACAAACCTAGAGGTAGAGCTTACTATACTTGTAGGTTATAAGAACCTATTTATTGGGCCTAGGTGGAGCTTGTTACTGTGGTGAATATCATAGGCAATTTTAACTTAATGGTAAATATATGTATATGTAAACATAGAAAGTATACAGTAAAATTATGATATAAAATATAAAATGTGACATACTTGTATGGGGCATTGAATGGTGCTTCAAATGCCTGGAAGTTGCTGAGTGAGCCAGGGAGTGGTGAGTGATCGAGAAGTCTTGAACATTATTTTGTGCTGCTATAGAATTTATGAAGATTGTATATACTTAGACTATACCTCCTTCTAACAGTATTTTTTCTTCAATAATAAACTAAATTTAACATAGCTCATATTGTTATTGTGTGGATGGGAGATAGCCCCCAAAAGCTCATGTATGAGACAATGTAAGAAAGTTTGGAGGAGAAATGACTGGGTTATGAGAGCCTTAACCCAACCAGTGAACAAATCCCCTGATGGGATTAACTAAGCGGTAACTGAAGGCAAGTAATGTGTAGCTGAAGAGGTAGGTTCCTGGGGGTGTGCCTTTGGGGTAGATATTTTGTCTCTGGGGAGGGGAGTCTTTCTTTACCCCTGATCATCCTTCCAAGGAATGGAGCTAGCTGCCTATAAACTGAGTCTTCTGAAACCCTGAACTCTAAAATAAACTTTTCTTCCTTAAAACAAATCAAAACAAAACAAAAAAAACTAAAACACTTACTTTATAAATCTTTGAACATTTTGACTCCTTTGTGATAACACTTAGCTGTAAACACAAACACGTTGTATAAGTGTACAAAATATTTTTTTTCTTTATGTCCATGTTCTATAACTTAATTTTTAATTTTAAAATCATTTCTTTCTTTATTTACTTTTTAAAGCTTTGTTAGGAGCTGCACACAAATATACACACATTAGACTATCCCTACACAGGGTCAGGGTCATCAGTATCACCATCTTCCACCTCCACCTCCACCTCCACCTCTTGTTCCACTGGAAGGGCTTCAGGGACAACAACATGCATGAAGCTGCAATCTCCTATACAGCAATGTGTTCTTCTGAAACCCTGCCTGAAGGACATAACCGAGGTTCTTCCTAGAGGTGGCACATTTTTAGAAACATGTCCAAGGTGGTTTGCTCTATCTTTTTTTTTTTTTTGTAGATTTGCTTGTAATTACATAATGCATCCTGAATTGTCCTCTCCATTAATTTAAACAATTCAGCGTTGGGTCCATATTTTTAAACTTTTTAAAAGAGTTTGTTAAGGTCTGACAGGTTTCTGTTAAATATGCCACAGTGAATTATATTGGGGCCTCTCCTTTTTCCATTCTTAATAGTTTCCTTTCCTCCTGCCTCTCTTTAGCTATATGTTCTTTTACCATTAGGTAAAAGAAAGTTTTCAGCTGTGTTATTAGCTTATAAATGTAGTCCATTATAGACCAAACATTATTATGTAGTTCATAACTCTGAATCAAAATATTTTTCTAATTTTCCCTTTGACTCATATGTTATGTAGAATTGTGTAGCTTATTTTTGAACATTCAGGTGTTTTTCATGTTTTAATGTATTTATTTCAAGTTTGATTCTTTTTATGTACAAAAAATTATACAATCTTAATTATTTGTAAGTTTTTCAGTTTATTTTATAGCCCAAATAAATGGTCCATCATATGAAAACTCCAATTGTGCTTAAAAAGAATAGTGGACTCTGCTTATGTTCAGGTAGTGTCCCATAAATATCAATTGAAACAAGTTCTCTGATGGTATTGTTCAGGTCTTCTGATTTTTTTGAGTTTATGTCAACTTGTTCTATTGATTACTATCAGAGGAATGTTGAAGTATCTAATTATAATGTATATTGTCTATTTCTGCTTATGCTCTCTTAGTTTGGTTCATATATTTGGAGCTCATTGGTAAGAGATATACCTAATATCCATAAAATTTTTGGTGAATTAAATACTTTACCATTATGTAAATATTGATATTGAAAATTTTACCACTATGTTCCTTCTTTGTCTTTGACAATATTCTGAGCTTTAAAGACTCCTGGCCTCTTTACTGCTAAGCTGTGATACCAATTCTGAACCTCTACTTGGTATAATGACATCACCTCAGCTGCAGTGTCAACAGGTACAAAAGGGAAATAATGTAGCCATTAGAATTATCTGACAAGGAATTTAAAGAAATCATAAAAAAATTTAATAAGCAATTAATTACAAGCTCACTTTAAAAAATTTAAAGTGTTAGCAAATAAATAAAAGATTATAGAGAACCAAATAGGAAGTTTTGAACTAAAAAATTTACAGGATTCAAACCAAAACATTAATGGTTGAACTTAACATCAGAATAAAGAAAACAGAAGAATGAATCATTCAACTTGAAGACAGAAAATAAAAATTATCTGCAGTATAGACTGAAAAATGAACAGTATCCTAGTGATCTGTGGAACTATGCAAACAGTCTAATATTTACATCATAAAATTTGTAACAAGAGGAGAGAGAGTTGGGCTGTGTTCAAAGAAGAAAATTCCACAAATATGACAAAAAATACACCACAGATTCAAAAAACAGAAGGAAATTCAGATAACATGAACCCAAAACAATTTATACTGAAGTCCATGATAGTTAAGTTTCTTAGAGTTGATGACAAGGAAGAAATTTTTTGAAACAACCTGTGAAAAAGACATAAGAATAATATAATCACAGTGAATTTCTCATCACAACCATGGAGACCAAATATTTTTCAGGCAGCTAAAATAACTATCATACTAGAATTCTGTAGCTAATGAAAATATCCTTCAGTATTGTAAAGAAATCAGATACTCTCAGATGAAGTAAAAGAGAGAACTTGTCTGAAGCAGACTGATCTAAAAAGAATGGCTCAAGGCATTTCTCCAAACAAAAAGGAAATTTTAAAAGAAATAAAGAAGAAAAACATGATAAAAGAAAAATGTAGGTGCTAATCAGACAGACTTCCTGTTTCTTCTGAGATTTTCTTAGACAGGTCTTCAGTATTGTAAAAAGTTACACATTATTTAATGTGATTTTCCAATATATTTAGAAAAAAATATTTTAGTCAATTATGTTAGCATTTTAACTAAAAATAGCTAAGAGATATATTTTTAAACATCACTCTAATAAATTTTGATACTTGTGGACTTTTATAACCAATGTATGTATAATTTTATAACTAAGAAATTCAATGAAAGGAAATACAAATATATTCACTAAAAACACTCTAGATTAATCAAAATGGAATTCTAAAAATGTTAAGTAACTTGTAGAGAGGTAAGAAAAAGAATGGGAAGACAAAAACCAAATAGACCAAACAGAAAACAGGGTAAATAGCAGATTTAAGATTAAGGGCTACACAGCAGTAATTTCATTAATTTTAAATGGTCTAAATATGCAAATTAAAAGAGAGATATGGATGAATTGATTAAAAACACCACTGTATGCTATCTCATATAGGTTGAAAGCAAAGAAAAGGATAAATATAATTATGCTAACTTTAAAAGAAAGCAGAAATGTAGATTTCAAGCAAAGTCTATTACCACAGTGAGAAAGTGCTGTTATATAATGACAAAAGTCTCAATTCAGTAATAATAGTAATCTTAAAAATATTTACACATATCAACAACTATTTCAAAATACTTGAGTTCAAAATTGATAAAACTTAAGTGAGAAGCGCGCACGCACACACACACAAGCTTATGATGGCTGAAAACATCAATACTACTTTTTCAACAATTGATATAAAAACTATTTAGAAAATCAGCAAGGATTTAAAAGACTCAATAGCACTTTAAACCAACAGGAAACACTCCAAATTTCTTAAACATTTTCCTTAAAATAACAGAATACATATTATTTTCAAGCTCTAACAAAATCTATATTAAGATAGCTCATATCCTTGACCACAAAACAAACCTCAACAAATTAAAAATAGTTGAAACCATACAGAATGTGTTCTATGATCACCATCGAGCCAAAACAGAAATCAGTAACTGAGAAAAGAGAAAACTGTCCCAGTATTTGAAAATGTGCTTCTAAATGAGCTATGAATCAAAGACTAAATCTAAGAAGAAAAATACAATGAACTCAAGGAAAACAAAAAACATAATATTAGAAAATTTGCAAGATGTTACTGGGCATGGGAACACACATTTGGAATCTCAGCAACTCAGGATCCTGAAGCAGGAGGATTGCAGGTTCGAGGCCAGACTCACTAATTTAGTGAGGCCTTGAGCAATTTAGCAAGACTCTTTCTTAAAATAAAAAATTAAAGGCCTGAGATGTGGCTCTGGTAAAGCACCCCTGGATTCAATCCCCAGTATCTGAAAAAAAAAAAAGTTGATGAACCTACACCAGTTCTAAGTAAAAAAAAAATATAGCATTTGGTGCTAAAAATAAAAGTATCAAATCAATAATATAAATAATCATCTCAAGAATTAAAATAAAAAGCAATATAAGCAAATGTGAGAGAAGGGAGGAAATAAAGAGCATGACTAGATTGGAAAGAGAAAAATGATAGAGGAAACAAAAAAGCAGAGAAGACCTACCAGTATAAATTACCAATCAGTATAAATCCTGGTCACCAAAAGAATTATAAGAAAATATTATAAGAAACTTATATATACAAATTTGACACTAAGATCCTAAGATGAAAGGGATTTGTTTCTTGAAAAGTACAAATTACACAACTTAATCTGAAAAAGATAATTTGACTAGCCCTATAACAATTAAGGGAATTAAAATTGTAATTAAAGTTTCCAAAAGTGTTATACCCAGACCCAGAAGCTTTCACTATAGACTCATACCAAAGGTTAAAAGAAAAATTAATGACATTTTTACACAATCTCTTCTAGAAAATGAAAGAGGAAGGGAACACATCTCTACTCATTTCATGAATTCTATGAAGTCATTGTTACAAATTAGATGAAGTTAGTATAATCAACAAACTACATATCAATATCCCTCACATATACATATGCAAATAGAATTAAAAAATATATGTGTGTGTGTATATATTATGGTTTGGATTTGTGGTGCCTTTGAAAAGCTCATGTGAGACAACTCAAGAATGTTCAGAAGTGAGATGACTAGGTTATGAAAGCTGTGATGTCATCAGTGGATTACTGTATTTGATGGATTAGTCATATGAATGGATTAATTGATGATAACTGTAGGCAGGCAGGGCATGGCTGTAGGAATGAAGTAACTGGGCATGTGCCTTAAAGATTATCCTTATCCATGGCTCCTTGCTCTCTCTTTCTGCTTCTCTCTTTCTCCTTCCTCTTTCTGCCATGAACTGAGCAGATTTCCTTTGCCAAACCATCTGCCATGGTGTTCTGCCCCATCTTGGGCTTCAGGAGATGGAGTTCACTGATCATGAAATGAATCTCTGAAACTGTGAGACAAAATACGCTTTTCCTCCTCTATTTTTTTTTTCTTGAGTTGTAATGCATTTTTTTCACAGTGAAAGAACAATATTACACAACGTAAGTAGGTTTATGCCAAGGATTCAAGTGTGGTTCAATATTAGAAAACTGAACAGCGTAATTTATTATATTAATAAGATAAAGAAGAAAAAACACATAATAATATATTAATTGATACAGAAAAGTGATTTGACAAAATTTAACTACCATCACAAAAATTCTCAGAAACTAGGCATTGACATTACATTTAGTGATGAAAGATGGAATACTTTTTTGCAAAGATTGGAAACAAAGGTGCCTAATCTTACTATTACTATTCAACAGGCCACAGGAAGATTTAACTGCAATAATAAATCAAGAAAGGAAATAAAAGATTGGAAAGGAAGAGTTAAAGCTGCCCTATTTGAATATAACATAATGGTCTATGCAGAAAATCCCAAGGAACCTGTGAAAGAAAATCCAAAACACAAAACACATTAAAAATACTTCCCAGAACAAATAAGCAAACTCAGCAAGTTTGTAGATTCCAAGAGTGACATATGAAAATCAACTTTATTTTAAATAATAGCCATAAGTATGTGAAAACCAAAATTAAAACTATAATACCACTTATAGTTGGTCAAAGAAAATAAGTATGCAAATGTAAATATACAAAAACAAGTATGGGACATCTATGCTGAAATTGCTTATTAAATAAAGAAGACCTTAAATAAATGGATTGGTGTTTCATGTTCATGTAGTGGAAGACATCATTCAATTTTCATTGGAATTTCCTTCAACACTAAATCCAATATATTGATTTTTCTCAAATTATTATACAGAATTAATGTAATTCCTATGAAAATTCCAGCAGGGTTTTTGAAGGCATGGCTAAGATTATAGTACATTTTATATAAAAAGGAAAAGGAACTAGATAGCAAAAACCACTCTAAAGAAGAGAAATAAAGTGGGAAAATCACTCAACCCAATTTCAGTACTTTTTATATACTACAGTAATCATGACTGCAGCATTGGAGGTATAGACAGAAAATAATGGAACAGAATAGGGATCGTAGAAATAGCACCACTTGAGTGTGGACAAGTGATTTTTAACATAAGTAATTCAATGGAGAAAGAATATCATTTTCAACAGATAACACTACAGCAATTATATAAACACAGGCAGAAAAAAAAAAAAGGAAAAGAATCCTGACCCAAACCCCAAACTGTGTAAATTAATTTGAAAAGTTAAAATGTTAAATAATTTAGATTTAAATTTTAAATAATAAAAATTTGGAGCTTCATAGTTTATTTTTATCTTTATTTTAAAATAAATATTAGCTGTGTGGAGAATTGCTGGTTGGTAAATATTTTCTTTCAGTTCTTTATAAGTGAATATTTCATTGTCTTCAATCTTCAACTGTGCCATTTGGGAAGCTCACAGAAAAATTTTTCTTTGAAGGTAAATCTCTCTTTCCCACCCCGAACTACTTTTAAGATGTTATTATTTTCTTTTGTTTTAACGTAACATTATTAAATGTGATATAGTTTTTATGTATTCTGTTGGAGGTTTTGTTTAGTTTTATTTTTGGGGTACTGAGGATTGAACTCAGGGGCACTCAACCACTGAGCCACATCCTCAGCCCTATTTTGTATTTTATTTAGAGACAGGGTCTCTCTTTTATTTAGAGCTGCTTATTGCTTCCTGTTTTTTGAGGCTGGCTTTGAATTCACAATCCTCCTGCTTCAGCCTCCAGAGCCATTGAGATTACAGGTGTGCACCACTGTATTCGGCTGTTGTTCTTTAATTTTTTTATTAAATTTTGAGATTCTTGGCCATTGTTTATAAATATCACTTTGACCACAACCTCTGCTTTCTCCTCTTCTGGAATACCAGTAATTCATACCTATAAAGTTTACCATGTACCATATATCCTTTGTACTCTCTTTTGCATGTTTAAATTTTCTTTTGTGTTCACACTTTAGTCACTGTATTTTTCACAAACTATTTTGCCCATTTGACTAATCCTTTCCTTATCTGAAGCTAATATAATTTTATTTTTTAAACACATTTTTGTTGTTGATAGACCTTTAATTATTAATATGTGGTGCTGAGAATCCAACCCTGTGCTTCACACATGCTAGGTGAGTACTCTATCACTGAGTCACAACCCCAGCCCCACCAATCTAGTTTTAAGGTAATATATTGTGTTTATATGCTTCAGTTCTTTTTAGTTATAGATTTCATTTGATACTTTGTTATAGATTCTATTTCTCAGATAAAATTTTTGATTATGTCATTTTAAAAATATAGCAATTATGGTTATTTTAAAATCCATTTCTGTGTAACTTGTTTTTCTGGATCACCTATGGCCATTCTTTCATTATTTTTTGTTTGGTTTTTAAAAACATAGTTATTTTTCTTGGCACAGCAATTTTTAAATAAGTGCTGGAAAATGTGTATGAACATTATGGTGCTGTGAACAGTATAGAGAGACTGGATAATGTTACTTTCCTTCAGAGAATCATCTAGAGCAAGATGGATCTTTTAGCAAGAAACCCAGTAGCCCAACATGCACAGGTGGATTGGGGTTGGGGGGCTTTTTAAAGAATTTTAGTCTCCGTAACCCTTGACTTATGCCCATTTGTTCTTACTCTTAAGAGTTTTCATTTAGGTTTCCTAATGGAGAACTTGAGTTACATACAGGGGTCCCTCTCCACTGGCCTGTTCTGAAATCAATTTTTCTCTTCTGAGGGCTATTAGAAAAATTCTAAATTTAAAATAATGCTATCAATTTGGCTTCTGAGCATTTCAACTTATGAAGCTTAAGACTTTGGCAAATTTCTCAAGAGGAAATAACTGCTCAAAGTAGGTTCCTATCCTTCAAATCCACTTAACTCATGGATCTTGGTTCCTCATGTGGTGTCTACTTTAGGTGATGTGAATTTTACTAATTTTCATCCTAGCTCCAGGCCACTGCTACAGCCTTTTGGCTTTGGGTTTGATGTGTATGTATTTTTGCTTGTTTGTTTGTTTTTTAGCAGTCTTCTTTCCCTTGTGTATTTTGAGCCTTTTCCTCTACTTTTTCCAGGAATCCACATGTGCTCTAAGAGAAACACAGAAATACAGACTCTTAGACGTACCTCAATTAATATAACTTATTTATGATATTTTGATCTTTCAAACCTGGACTGCCTTCAAAACTCTGAAATACTTGAACTTTTTCATATATATATATATATATATATATATATATATATATATATATATATATGGTAGGAACAAAGGTTTCTGTGAACTATTTCCTTATAACTGGAAGCAGAAGTTAGGACCATATTTTATTAGGTCAATCTACTTGATTACAACAGAATATAGAGGCATTTAGAGCTAAGATCTGTCAGACTTGATATGTTAGAAATCCTTCAATTAACAAGCATTCATTAGAAATCTACCAAATATTCAACACCGTAATGTAATGTTTTGTTTTTTTTTTTTTTTAAAGTAATAGTAAATAATGTCAACCAGTTCTCAATGACTAGAATGCTATACGTAGTGGGAAGTCTAAAGAAGTAAGAGTTTGGAGATTATATGTTAGAACTATGAAAAATTACCAGCCTCATCTTAAACACAATAAAACGTAGCATTGTTAAAAGTCAAACAGTCTGAAATTATGTGAGTTACCATAAAATATATGTGACAGTATTCCTTATGAAATATGCTTGCCAAAATGTTTAAGAAGCATTTAATGAAATATTTTGAACTAGTTTTCTTTTACAGAAAATTTAAGGAATAAACCAATTTTTAAAATTATAGCATGGGGTGAAAGAAAAATTCAGGTTGTGGGATCTTATTAAGCAATAATGGTTAGTAGCTTCAAAAAGATTCAAAAAATGACTGGATGTTTCTTGACCAAAAGCCAAAATTGAAACAAGAAGGTAGAAAGTACTAAGATCAGTAGCTAAATGCAAAGAATGATATTGACTGTATTGTTTGGTTCAAAAATACCAGTTGTATAACTATGACTTGGGACAATTGTACACATTTAAAATAGACTTAGTTTTATATTGGAGGATCATTTTTAGTTTTCTTGGCTATTATAATGAAATTGGAACTATCTGGGGGATGTCTTAATTTTTAGACAAGATGTGTACTTACGAATAATGTATTTTGTCTATATTTTGAAATGATTTAGCAAAAACTAAAAGATAAAGAAAATAAGCCGGGCTGGAGATGTGGCTCAAGCGGTAACGCACTTGTATAGCATGTGCAGAGTGCTGGGTTCGATCCTCAGCACCACATAAAAATAAAATAAAGATGTTGTGTCCACCAAAAACTGAAAAATAAATATTAAAAAAATTCTCTCTCTCTCTCTCTTTAAAAGAAAAGAAAATAAGCCAATTGTTGATTTTCATTAGTGAATATATGGATAGTTATTGAACTAGTCATCCTCATTTTCCATGTATTTAAAATTGTCAAAAAAAATGTTGAAAAATTATTTAGTGTTGGGAACTGAGCAATTCATCAAGCCTTCAGTGTGAGCTGATCTGATCAGTGAAGACTTCATTGAGAATTCTGGAGTTTGGGTTGGACTTTCAAAACTGGATTAAAGTTGGAGAGACTGAATAAAGAGGGAGATCATGTCTGAAGGGAAAATAATATAAACAAAAGTCAGACAATTAAGCTGAAAACGTCATATCACTTTCCACTTGCCTTGCTTTATCGTCACTCCAAGGAGCTCTTCCACAATGGTAGTAAAGCCACCTCTCAGACCTTTGTATCTGATTACATGGTAGCAGTATCAATTTTCCCTAAACAGGAGGTTCTGTGTTCAGTGGGAGAATTTTGGAGGAGTTTGTTTAAATTTCTTGATTTAAGTATGATGAGTCATTACATTCTTTGTCAGCTCTTTCATCAAAGTTTCCATTTTCAGGATCACTGCACTTCACTACTCAGAAGAATGTTTCTTATTTATAGAGTGACATGAGAAAAAAATACACTGCCTCTATGATCATCCCTATTTTGTTATGCCCTGCAAATATTTAATAATTAAAATGCTACTAATTTTATATAGTCAAAGCCTCTAGTTATTACATCAGGGTCTGATGCCTTACAAAAATAAGTTAAGGTCCTTAGTGAAACTTCTTCATGATGCTCAATCATGTTACCTATGGCCCTTCTTGCTTCCCTTCCCATGTTCTTCTGTATCCCAGTTATAAATAACCATAATGATAGCTCTGCACTCAGTTTCTTATCTTCTGAATAATAGTGGCACCTAGCACTTACACTGTATTTGGTTTTCCATTTTCAAAGTGCTTTGCAATCAGTGACTAGCTGAGCTCCCTTACCCGTGAAATTTATTTCTTGATGACACAAGGAACAGGTTCTTGGCATCTGGCTATGCCCACTATTGCTACCATGGAGCAGGGAGAAAATCAGTGCTGTGCATTGAGGAAGAGGTCAGGGGTCAGGATATTTGTGTCCTATTTTTGACTCTCCACTTGATTTCTGCACATCCTGGTTTAAGACAGACAATTGCTCACTGTAAATTTCACCCACTATAGGAAAAGAAGGATGGAATCCACATTGACAAGATGAGAAGCTTATCTCAGTAATAAATAGGATGCTCTGAATTTGAAATAGGACATTGATATCTAGGAACATTGCCCATAGAGGGATATGCAGAGGCTTTCCTATGCTCTTGTAGGATTTCCTATTAAAAAGGATCCAAATTTCTAAAATGACATGATAAGTAAAAACGTACTTACTATATTTTCACCTTATATTCTTCCTCTTCTGAGAAGTCAACAGGTCCAAAACACACACACCCACACAAAAACACAAGTGTAGACACAGTTGGTGGTATAAGTAAACCATGTGCTCTACTGTATGTCACAGTCTTTGTGATAGCTTTTGCTTATTATAAACAATAATTAACAATGATTTATAGTGATTTACTTGATAAAGTACTTGGTGATCAAACTGACAGTTTCCCCTTATCTATTTTTTTGGCATTATATTTTTCGGCTTTTAGTGCAAGTGGCAGGTTAAATTGTAACAGATACTTATTAATACAGAAGAAATGAAGACAATGCAGAAGAACAATACATCGTGCTATAATAGTGACAGTAATTCAAAAAAAGGCAAACATGTTTATCTGGATATCTGTTTTGATGTGCAGATTAACATCTATTTTATCTTTTGTAACAGACGTTACTAGAGTTAGAATATTTGTCTTTAATGCAATTTCTGTATCTGAGTCTCTGTCTCTATCTCTTATGCAAGAAAATATGAGAGATTTTGTTGAACGTGTAACAGTGCAAAAAAAAAGATGACTAAATTAAAGAAGATAATGTTTTCTCAATTTTTCAATAAAAAATGAAGTAATACTTTTTCTTAAGTAGGTGAAGAAGGTAAAATGGTGATTTAAGAAATTCTAAAGAGATTTTTGGAACAAGGAAAAAAAATCATTCTGTGATTTCATGTTGGTCAGAAAGCATAATTACGTAAACACACAGATGGTGACTTCTGCCCCTTTTCTCTCCCAATTCAGTGGAGAGAGGCTAATTCTATCAGAACAAGGGGCACTGAATTCATGCTGAAGTCCTATCTGGGAAAATGATTTAAGGGAGCTCAGAAGGTCAATTAGTGAAATTAGTAGTTTTCCAGAGAAGTAGCATCCATGTCCCTATCTTGATATATTTACTTCTGCTCTGAGGTGGTAGGTAATATGAAACAGAATATTCAGATAAAACCTGAAAAATTTAGAAAGAAAATGAAATGCTTTCAATTATCTAAGTACTTAATACATTAGTAACCAAATATGGATGACTAATCTTTTTTAAAAATTTACCATTTCAAAGTAGTGCAAATGTTGAACTGATATTGATATCAGTTGAAGAGGAGACTCATTTCTTCACATATTCACTTTGTGTTTTTTGTATGATGTAAGGATTTTGCTCCAATCAACAATATTTGAGAGAATTATTATTATTTTTCCCTACTTTATTCTTTCAGACATAAGAGTGTCTAATACAAGTTCTAATTATCTTTTTCCTTGAAACCATAATGGCAGGTTTATTTCTCATATACTCTGTTAATATTGGTAAAAAAAATTTACAAATAGTAGCTATATTACAATTCTTGCAAATAAAGTAAATTATTGACTTGTTTATCTCCATAATTCAGTGTTAGAAGTAGAAATTAGGCTAAGCTTTCTGGTTTTTCTTACAACTAATATTCTTGGGGAAGTAAATATTTTATAGTTATGTTCATTTAGTAACTAGTACTTCTGTCAGAAATGGTTTGAATTCATTGTATATGATTAAAAAATTTTGTTAGCAATGAAAAGAAATCCAATGCATAACAAATGACTTCATTTGTCACATAATGCTTTTGATTCATTTTTCTTTATTTTCTCATGTGATAAAATTTTGAATACCTCTCTAATTAGAAAATTCAAGTGTTAAACCAAATTAAATCCAAGCATCTTTATTAAGTATAAGTGACTGGTATGGCTTCTTGCTCATAAAAAATAATTGCATATGTACTTATGTTAGGTGACTGAAACTATTTTAAAAACAACTTTTTTTTTCCCTTGTAAGATATATAAGTATACCAAGTGAACTATGTCATATTTTCCTCCCACATAAGTAGCTCCTAGATTCTGGATGGTTCCATCAGTGGCCACGTCAAGACTTCAGCTTGACTTCTATGGACCACCACCAATGATTCACTAGTGTGTTGTCATTAACCATCACACAGAACTCAAACAGTTCAAATTCATACACAGTGTGTAGTGGAGGTCTGGATTGAGTGATTATCAAACATTTTAAGCATAAGGAATGTGATTATGTGGGCCTGAAATCAGTTGCTTCTGAAGATCTAAGAAGCAATATTTAATAAGTATTAAGAACTCAGCATTCTTCTTGGGGTTTAGGAAGAACATGACTCAGGGCCTGTTGTGGTTAAGATCTGAGAGAAGCAGAAAATACTAAAAGTAGAGAAAATAAAAACTGATGATCGTAAGTTAAAAACTATTTCCGGACTATCTATAATAAAACTGTTAAGAACATCTTTCAAGGACACAGACCAGTAAATGGGTCAAAATGGGTCAAAAAAGAAATCTGCCTACTTTAAGAAGACAAATCTTGTGCTCATTAATGCATTCATGAAAACATGAGGGGGGAAATGTAGCAATGTGCTCTCTTAGAGCAGATGTTTTTTGTGCTCTTGATGAATATGAACTTCTCAATTATGAATTAAAATACATTGATTTGATGAATTTGTCTAAATAACACTTCTCAACAAGTTTTGATAATTGAGTACAGAAAGAACACACAGGAAAACTTAATTTTAAGTAAAAATAGCAGTAAATATTATTCATCCTTACTGAATCTATAGACAATTCACATGATGATTTAGATATATATGCCTCAAAATCAGAATGATGACATTGTGGACAATTTTTGTTTTCTGTTTTTCCTTTGTTTTGGTAGGGTTTATATGATTGAGTCAGCCCAAATTTGCCATCTAACAATTGTGTGTCTTGATTAGTCACCTTCTGTATCAGTAATGATCTTCCACAAAATGTTAACTATGATAGCTACCTCATAAGGTTTTTGTGGGAATTAACACAATGTCATAAAGTATCCAGGGCAAACAGATTATTTATGTGTTACTTACCATTACTGTAGTTTATAATCTGTAATTTCTATGATACACATGTACTTATTTTTAAGACAGAAATCCTAGTAAAATTATTCATTTACTAAACATATATCAAAGGCTGGGGGCACTATTCAGTGGTAATGTGCTTGCCTTCAATGTGTAAGGTCATTGGTATCATCTCTAGCAATAAGTACAAAAATCCTCCCAAACACTCATATGAACATTCTCTTCTGTTTTTTCTTCTTTTTATTAATTCAAAATCTCATCCTTAGTTATTACATAGTCATTTCTGGGGTAAGCCAACAATATGAAAAGTGGACATTCAACATTTTGTCTTTGTTATTTAGAATCTCTTCTAATTAAACTTAATGCTTTTCTCATTCTGAAAGTATTGACTAATATGTAAAATATTTTAAATGCATATTAATTGAAATGAATTTTTAAGAATATATAGCTAGAATCCTTACTAATTAAAAAGAACAATGCTCTAATATTCAAATATAATTTAGGAATTATTTTCCTTTTATTGGCTACCGAGGTTTATACACAGAACTTTCCTGCTAAACAGGCTGCTGCCATGCATTTTTAAGTGAGATCACCATTTGGCCAGAGCTCACTGCACAAGAAAAGCCCATTTCACAGTCTATTCACACCTGACTTTATGGCACTTCACCAAGGAAGGGCAAAATAGTTTAGACATTCACAATAAGAACCAACTTGAACCTTATTTAACTTCCAAACCTTCTAAATTTCTTTAAGGCTCAAATAATTCCCACAAAGCCTTGCCTCACTTCCTCCCTGCACTTACCACTTGCCCTCTGGGAAATCAAACCACCTACACACTGGAAGAAACAAACACCACTTATATGTTTTTATACAGTTTAAACTTTCATACATTTTAGGAAAAACTTGAGAGAGGTAAGATTTTCTCTTAAAAAGAGTTTCTCTACCAACAAAGCCTAAATGAAATAAATTAGGTTATACAATTAATATTCATGATCTATATTGAAATTCTTATAGTTAAACACAGCATGAAGTACTGACACTGATTTTCATATATATATGGTTTGGGACATTGCATTTTATTTACCACTCTTAGGAAAAACATTAACTAAACCATTAACAAAACCTAACCAAAAGCTGATTATTCAGAACTTGATCATGCATAAACTGTGAAAGTTTTACCTTCAGAACTCGGTGGAAAGAATGTTGAATAGATAATAATAATGCTATATTATATGATCTCTTTGTACTTTCATTTTGTTTTAATCCTAGATCTGCAGAAATCTATGCTTACTTCTAAGTAAAGAAAATTTACGTAGAAATAGGATATATTTAAATACAAACTCTAAATGAATTTGGAGGAGGAAAGTGGTGAATGAAAGAAGTTATACTATCCAGAAAACTGTCAAAAAAGAAAGGCTTGTTTAGGAATTTTGGACTCAGCACTCCATCCTGATCCAAATCCCCATGCTTGCTTTCTGATCATAACTGAAGCTGATTGACGACAGAACAAACCCTAGTAGAGTAGCTATTTGTAAAGTGAATTCCAGCCATATCAATGCAGGGCTTAACCTTAAGTACTGCAAGAAGATCAACCACTGGTGACAGTGGTGTTTTCTGCACAAAGATTGGTCTAGCCACAGGAATATATTTTTGTCCTTGAAGATCTCATATGGATGCAACTCCCAAAATTTCTGTGTCTTGGGATCAGTGGGCATAGTCAATGTTTCAGAAGTCAGACACAATCACAGGGAAAAAATGAGTAGCCAGGAATAAATTTAGTATAGTAAATAAGTAAATTAATGATATACAAAGGAAATAATGTTTTTTTTTCTTACTGATAGTTCTAGCTTGAAAAACAAATAAATGCACACATATCTTGATTTAATATATATTGAATTATATATCTTCTTAGTGAAATTATATGTAATTATTTCTATTTCCTTAAACTAGCTGCAGAGATTCATGACATAAATAATCCAGATTTCTCCAAACAACACATTTCCTTTGTAGTGACTCAAATATTTGAAGTTTAATATTTGAAGACTTAGTAATGACTACTATTTACAGAGGAATGTTTATGATTCTATAAAACAATAATTCCCATTTTTAAACTTCAGTTTTTAATTCAAGTATGTCTGTATAGCAGAAATGCATGCAAATATAAGTATGCTGCTAGATAGATTTTTCTTTTAATAAAGGTAAATTCATTCATGTTATTGGGACTCAGATCAAGAGAACTTCACTACCTACACCCAGAGGCCCTGGTCACCATCACCCTTCAATTTAAATATTGTCTTGGCTTCTAATACCATCATACTGTATGGATTTTTGTATTCTCCTTTTTAATTCCACATTTAAGTTTATGGGATTCATTCATTTTCATTATATGGTATCCCATGGTTGAATATATCATTGTTTGTGTGTGTTTTCCATTCTATTGTTGTATCTCTATTTGTTGACTCTTTGCTTCTATTATGAATAGAGTTGCTATGAACATTCTTGAAATTTTGTTTCAGTGCAAATATCCATTGGGAGGAGGTGCTAGTTCATTCGTGATGCATGTGTTCAGTATTGGTGGATAATTTTGAATTGCCTTCCAGAAGGGTGTCATCAAATTATATTCCAAGAGCAATGTTTGAGAATTCTCCTCGTTCCACATGTTCATTCACCCTTCATATTGTGGTTCTTCTGGTGGGTGTGCTGTGGGAACACACTGCAATGATAATTGCATCACCTTCTTAACTAGAGTGGTTAGACAGATTTTAGTGTCCTGTTTAGTGGCTTTCCTCATTCTTATTTCAGCAGTGCCTAGTCAACAAGGTTTCCTATTTTTAACTGGGTTTCTATTTTCATATTCATTTGTAATGTTCTTTTATATTCTAAATAACAAATGGATGCTCACAAAAATATCTCTCTCTCTCTCTCTCTCTCTCTCTCTCTCTCTCTCTCGTTTTCTCTCAATTTGACAGGCTTTTCTACTCTTGGACTTGCTTTCTTTTTTCTTCAAATTGTTTCAATAATGACAAAATTTTAATTGTAACATAGGGGGATTTATTCATGCATAATCATATGGCAGAAAGGCACACAAATGTAAGTATACTGCTAGGTAGATTTCCTCTTTTTAATTTTTTTTTTTTTTAGAGACAGAGAATTTTAATACTTATTTTTTTAGTTTTCGGCAGACACAATGTCTTTGTTTGTATATGGTGCTGAGGATCGAACCTGGGCCGCACAAATGCCAGGGAAGTGCGCTACAGCTTGAGCCACATCCCCAGCCCAAGATTTCCTCTTAATAAAGGTAAATGCATGCACATGATCAGGACTCAGATCAAGAGAACCTCAATGTTTTAAAGCTATGGTTCATGCTTTTTCAGTCCTGTTTACTAAAAGATCTTGATTCTTTCTAAGGAGGTATTTTTTTTTTTGTATTGGTTTTTGTTTTTACCTTTTACTTTAGATCTTCAAAACATTTGGTATTGTTTTTTCAGTATGCTATGATGTAGGAGGTCAGGATTCACACTTCCATATGTATATCTAATTAATCCAGAATCCCGTACAATTTGCTTAAATACAATCTCTTTCTTACTGTATGGCAATGTCACTATTGTTAATACCAACTCATCACATACGCAGGTCTGTTCCCAGAGTTTCCAATTTATTTCATTGGTCTTTTTGTCCATCTGCTTTACAAATATCTACTCTTTTTAATTATTATAGCTAGTAATGTCTTTATAGGTAGTAATGAATGTCCCTTAACATTATAATTCATCTTTAAGATTATCTTGCATATTTGGTCAATATCTATCTATCTATCTATCTATCTATCTATCTATCTATCTATCTATCTATCTATCTCTGTGTGTGTGTACACACACACACAAATATATATATATATATATATATATATATATATATAAAATATAATATAATATATTTGAATTCACTTTTTAATGAAAACAAATGCTTTCCGAGATTTGAATTGGGAATATAGTGAATAGATCAATTGGCAACTTGGTAAAATTGAAATTTTTTTTATAATATTGAATCCATTACTGTAATCCACGAACATGGTACTTTCTTTTATTTTTTTAAAATAAGTATTAGGCCAGGCATGATGGCAAACACTCATAATCCCAGTGGCTCTGGAGGCTGAGGCAGGAGCATCAAAAGTTCAAAGCCAGTCTTAGCAACTTAGCGAAGCTCTAAGCAACTTAGTTAAACTCTGTCTCAAAGTTTAAAAAAAACAAATGGCAGCTGGGCATGTGGATCAATAGTTAAGTGTCCCTGGATTGAATCTCTGGTACAAACAAGCAAACAAAAATTAGGTCTTAGTTTGGTGGCACTGTATAAAGATGTAACATCAACAATCAAAAGATATAGAAGTGGAGCTAAAGGAGCCTCAAGAGTTTTTGGGGGGTCATCACAGCTGAGTATTATACATTAAAATTAGAATGAAATCATTTTAGGATATTAAATTGTAAACCCCATGGTAACCTCAAAGAAGCTATATGTAAAATATATACAAAAGGAAATGAAAAATAAAACAAGTCACTATGAAAAAATAATCAGTTCAGCACAAAAGATACTAATGCAGGAAATAGCAAAAAATTCTATAAGATATGGAAAATAAATAACAAAATGATAACTCCAACTCTTGTTTGTTTTAGAAGATAATTTAAATATTTTTTTAATTATACTTGATATTTTCTGTTTCAGAGTAGCATTAGTATATGCTTTTTATTAAATTTATTTCTAGGAAGTTTATGTTTTGGGTGCTATTCTGAATGATATTTTATAAATTTAATTTTATAATCGTTTCTAGTATCTATAAATGTAATTGCTTTTGTATAAAGACTTTGTATGCAGTGACCTTGACAAATTTGCTTGTTAATAATAATAGACTCTTTCGGAGTATTCTACTTAAACAAGTGTGTTATTTGTGATTAATATTTTATTTTTCTTTTCCAATAATTTTCAAATTTCAAATTTCTTCTTCCTGCCTTATTATTAGGATTTCTGGTAAGATGCTGAATTGAGGTGGTAATAGTAGGCATGCTATTTTTGTTTCTGATCTGAAGGGAGGATTCTTTAGTCTTTCATGTTTCAAGGTGGTTTTCATTAGAAATTTATTAAAATTTCTTTTCTTTTTTTTTTGGCAGTATTGGGGATTAAATCCAGAGATTCACAAATGCTAGGCAACTGTTCTACCATGGAAGTCTATGCCCAACCCTTTAAAAAATATTAAATAATAAATAAGAGATCTTGCTAAATTGCCCAGGCTGAGTTAGAGTTTCTAATCCTTCTGCCTCCACCTCAGAAGTAACTGAGATGAATGTGTATACCACTGACCCAACTTAAAATTTTTATTTTTAACATACATTTTATCTTCTCTAATTTTCACCTTGGTCATGCACTTTAGTCATCCTTCCTCTTTTTATTGTAGTTTTTGTGTACCATAACTTGGTACTAATGTCTTTAACAAGTGTTTCTATGTGGCAGATCTAATTTGGCTAAGCAAAATAATATTTTAATATGAAAACTTGTTGTAGAAATCAGTTAATTCATTTACAACAAAGAGAAATACTCAGTTTATCTGTTGATTACTCATCCAAAAATAATATAAACACATACACATGAACATGAACCCATCTATCTGTTATCATTACCACTATACAATCATTAAAATATTTTGTTATGGAAATTTTAAACATACAGTAGTGAGAAGAGTATAAGGAACATTTAATATTTATAATATCAGTGAGGATTCAGCCTTATTTAGCTTTACAACAATGAGTGTTCAGATAGCTTTACACACCAATAAATTATTTTTAAATGAATCTCACATAACATTTTAAAATATAAAATATAAGCTGTGATAACTATCTCTTTGAAATTAGAATTTAAGGACAAAATCATAAGCCAGGTACCTTGGTGCATGCCTGTAATCCCACCAGTTAGGGAGGCTGAGGCAGGAGGATCAGGAATTCAAAGCCAGTGTCAGCAATTTAACAAGGCCCTAAGAAACTCGGTGAGACCCTGTTTCTAAATAAAATACCAAAAAGGGCTGGGGATGTGGCTTATTTGTTAAGTGTCCCTGAGTTCAATCTCTGGTACAAAAAAAAAAAAAAAAGAACAAAATCCCATAGAAACTTAATACATTAAATTTTTGAATTACTACAATTTAATATACAATTGGTATTTAATTCAACTGCTATAAGCATGTTTTACAGTTAGTTTTTAATCAAATAAAAAACATTGCACTTGATTTATATATCTCGTAAGTTTGTTTTAATCCAGAAGCTGTTTTGTCCTGTTTGTTTATTTATTTATTTAAGTTTCTGTGTCTCTACTTGTCTAATTGCATTCCTGTGATCCTGTAAAAGAATTTAACATGCTTTCTTACCATTTGGTTTACTATAAACTGGTAGTTATATCTAGAGGATCAATCTGATTTAAGTTGTAATTCTTCTTTATTTTTTTGAGATGGGGCCTCCCTAACTAACCAGGTGGTTTGCAAACTGCTGAGCTCAAGTGATTCTCCAGCCATAGACTTTGAGCATCTGGAAGTATAGGCAAACATGGCCACACCTGGATGGTTGGAATTTCTTTTACTATCTATCACCTTTAACTTGAAGGAATTATTTTGATGTAAAAATAAACTGAACAATGATAAGCAGACTTTGTTCTTTTGACCATTTGTGGGAATGTTGTGAATCAACTTCAGACCACATTCAAATCGAGTATCATATACAAAACACTCTGAATTTTAGAAATGACACCTGTGCTTGTTGCCATAAGTGTTAATTTCTGAAAGTGGTTTTCATTCTTTCTGGAGGATTAGGATGGGCATTGGAGCCTAGGTTTCCAGGCTTGGGCTAGATTTAAAGAAAATGCAAAAAGAAAAGAAAAATTCTAAAAAAAATTGTATTACCTAAGATTATATCTTGATTCTGCAATCTGTATACGGGGTAAAAATGGGAGTTCATAACCCACTTGAATCAAATGTATGAAATATGATATGTCAAGAGCTTTGTAATGTTTTGAACAACCAATATAAAAAAAAAGAAAAATGAATTAGGTTTGAGCCATTTGGGGTGCTCTTTGTGTCAGATGTCAAGCATACTTCACATAGGAAGTTCTTTGCTCTTGCTCACGTCTTACCTATTTTTATGTTAACTCAAGGCTTATTTAGCTTTGATAATGCTCTTGTCTTCTTTTTATTCCCTTTAGCTTTTTAAATTATTTATAACTTCTTCCACCAAATATAGAGCATGATAAAGTCCATATAAATGCAGAGCTAAGGCAGAGAACCCCTAACCTAAGCACCTTGCCATTGCTGAGGCTGGCTTTGACTCGTGATCCTCCTGTCTCAGCCTCTGGAGCCACTGGGATTACAGGTGTGTGCCACTGCTCCTGGCCTCCAATGTTCTTTAATTGAAGAAAATCAAAACGTCTTTAAAATTGCTTGAATGTCGAAATTATAGATTTGCCATTACTTTTGGTAGCCTAATTCTTCATTCTTTAAAACAAGGGTATTTGAATGTAAATGTTGACACACTTAACAATAAGTGTATTAATATAGTATATAAAAACAATTTTAGAATGTTTTTTGCTTGGAATGAGAAAAAAATATCTTAAGAAACTTCAACTTAGTTTTTAATTGTTCATGCTGACTCAGAGACTATAATTTGCACAAATAGCATTTTGTTTACCGCTTTATTAAAGCAAAAGAAAAGCAAAGTCCTGGATAGCTAATCTACAGATTATTTATTTGAAAGTGTTAAATGAAATTGGTGAATTGGTGATGATTTTTTATTATTTAAACTGAGTATATAATAAAATTTGAATAATTTATGATTACATCACTGGAGCTAAAAAATGACCAGACCACCAAATGTTAAATACCAACTTACAAGCCAGGGGGAAAATATTGTGTAAAAGTAAACTTGTTTATAATGGATTTTTATCAATTCTTTCTTTTTCATTTTACCTTCCTATAGAATTTTGGTTCTTAGATTTCTTACTATCTGCTTATATAGCTTCTACCTTTTAATTTCCTCATTGTTATTATGGTTATCATCACTGTATTTCTCATTTCCAGTATATGTATTTTTACAAAAGAAAGATGACATAATTACATTCTCTGTGCTTACCACTAGATACTTTGAAAAATATTTTAGTCTTCTACCACCTATATTTGAGAATGTGCCTTTCATCAAATGAATTAGGTAGCATCTTACTGAGCACTTACTTAGGATTGGAGTGTGATAATGTCTTGAACATAGAAACACACCAGAGTTTGTCCTAATACTGTGTTTATTTTTTATGTGCTTTCATTAGCTAAAGCATTGATAGTTTGTGTATCCATTTTAATTAACAGTTTGAAATTGAAAATAACTCTTATTTAAAATACTTTTCATTTTATAACTTTGTGTTTACAATTTTCATTTGTATCTTATGCAGAGAAGCTTCCCAGTGGATATATTGTGCTGACTTCTTGGAATCATCAAATATAAAGAATGTTTTAACAATATATTTATTATTGAAATACATACAACTTTTACTGACCAATGTACTTACTTTCATTAAAATTAAGATATTTTTATCATCAGGTTTAAGTTTACAAATAGGTCAAATGTTCATCATTAGCTTAATATAAGGTACATGAATGAATATAAAATGGATTTAGGCTATAAAGCAGGAAATCTATTAAAAATTATTCAGCACTATGGAGCAATAGACCAAACATATATGTTATTTGCAAGAAAAATAACTTAAACATTCCTTGGCCTACAATGACAAGTAAATACAATTCTGTTGAATGATTTTGAAATACAATTAGGTGTTCATTTCAGACTGCCAAACCCTTTCTGTTTTTGAGTAAAATATCCAGTATTTAAAAGAGGTAAAATTTAATATATCTTATTTTGAAGTGGGATGTCAGTTAGGGACACAGCTGTTTTGATCCATTCTGCTCTCTAAACTCTAATGAACAGAGTTCAAAAACACCTAACAACAGAATTTTGGAAAATTCATGTCAGTACTTTCTTGTTAGATGTTCTTCAAAAACTCTGTTTCATGGTAAATAAATCTGGAAAACGTTTTATGCATAATATATTCCCAGGATCTACACAATGCAGGCTACATATTAGTAGCTTTGAGGCATCGTATGGTTAAACAAACAAAACAATGATTTGATTTTCAAAACTAAGTTTTCCCAAATTATTTCATAACAGAAGTTTATATATTTTGTGTGATATTAATGTCCTGAAGAATCAGTGTACTCCAGGATGTAATTTTATGAAACCAGTCGCCCTTTGATCTAATTCAATTGCTTCCACAATGTCTCAGATGTGATTCAAATGATGATCATATAATTTAGAAATGGAAAACTGACTCTCATTCTGGAAATGCTGTTTTATATTTGGAAAATGCTAATAGTTGAAAAGTTTCCAGTCTTAAGATATTTTACTGCAATTAGATAGTACAAACAATTAGCAAGTTGTAGAATATTTTCATCTAAACATCATCTCTCTCCTAATCCGAATGCTCCTCATGCTGCTTCAAATCTGATATTTGTATTTATAGAGCTGCTTGGATGAGGTATATGCAATTATTTTAATTTTAAAAAAGATTCACTGAGATTAGTGATTAATTAACAATTATAAACTTGAAGGAAAAAAAACAAAGACAATAATGTCTCCTCTGATTTACTTGCCTGGGAATACATATTTTTAATTTGAGGCTTCAGAATCTAGCATTTGTTAGTTTGTAGATACTGATGCAGTGTGTTTTTGGTGATTGTGTTGAACTTGGAATTGTGTGACAGCACACAGGTAGTACAAGATCTGTCTGAATATTAATTGTGCACAGACTGTGACTTTTATGAACTTAAAATTTACAATATAACATGGAAAAAGTTACATGCCATTGGCTGCTAATTTCAAACTGATGAAATCTGTGTAATTCCATCCTAGTAATATATTCTACAGCTTATTCGAAATTCACTCATTTTGTTTGTCTTCTATTTATTTATCTATTGAATTAAAACCAGTAGGTTTCTAATATGTGCTCAGCACTATTCTTGGAATTAGATGATAGCAATGAAAAAAAACTGTAGCTCTCCCCGAAAATACCCCTTATGATTTTTTATAGAACATGACTTCTTGCTAGTGATTGATTAAAAAATTGCGTAATAAAATATTGAGTAGTGGACAGAGAACTCATCTGGGAGGAGGTGACAACTGAGACACAAATGAAGTAAGAGAGTGTTGCAGACAGGGGGAACAGGAAGCAAAAGACCCAGAGCTAGGTATTGTTTGAATAGTTTCTAAGAACTCTTTTGTTAATACTTGTGGAGATAAGTGCAGAAAAATCTATTTGCTATTGAAAAGCTACATATTATAAAGTCTGGACATTGATATGGAAGGATATTAAATCTGGAGAAAGGCAAAAACTTTATATGTTCAATATGGAAATATTAGGAATTTTCAAAAAGAAACAATATTTTTCCTTCTTTAAATAGTAATGCTGATGAGGAGAGATTTATTTAACTAATTTTAACCCTTAGTTAAATAGAGCTTGGCATCATCAATATGTTATATGCACAATCTGAATTTTAATATAAATTAAATTTAATATAAAAATTAATATAATTTAATATAAATTAAATTTAATATAAATTTTAATATAAATATGAAATTTATTCATTAAGAGAAAAATATAATGGGGGCATGTGGCTTAGTGGTACAATGCTTGCCTAGCATATGTGAGGCCCTGGATTCAATCTCCAGAAACACACACACACACACACAGAGAAAAAGAGAGAGAGAGAGGAATATATATAGAGAGGTCTATTGATAGATACCTCAGCCAATATAGCCCAAATGTAGAATATTGACATTAAGAAAGGTGGTTAATTAGCAAGATCACATGTCTAATTATCAAATCAATGTCTGACTATAATCATATTGGTATGTATGTAAAAACTGCCTAAGTCTGTACCAATTTAAGAAAACATGGTAAGCATCTACAGAAGATATCAACTATTAAACGGGTCAGCTTATTTTTCTAAAGCATTATTTTAAGAAGAGTTCAACCTAGATTTCCTTGAGATATTCAGCTCATATAGGTCACTTAGGGCAGATATTTTTGTTACAAAAATTCATTCCATTGCTCAGGACTCTCAGGAATACACCTGTTGCATAAGTGAAGCCAAATTCCACGTATATAATATCTTATTGGAATTTAATTTTGACATTTGTAATTAAACCTATGCTATACTGGCCACAGAACCCAAAAATTACCACACAGGGGGAAATTTCTATATTTTATTAGTAGGGACAGTATAATATCTAAAAAGGGTATCTATATAATAGATACATTTATAAATAGATAAAATAAATAAAATGAATAAATTAAATTTTTTTTTGATAAAAAATTATTTTTTTCTGTACTAGATATTACTCATCTGATTGAGTTATGTAGAAAAATTCTAATCCTGCTTATACCACCCTGTTGCTGTTAGGAGTGTAAGGACCCAAACATCCCTCTCTGTCTCTCTGCATTTGTCTTCAATATACACAGCTCTCTTTGAAATCCGTGGGATATGAGGGAGTGCAGTGGGGGATGAAAATCTGTGAATTCAGTGACCGTTTCTCAGGTGGAAGATTGGGAGAGCTGCCATCTTAATGATGCTTCTCAGTGGGAGATGCAGTCTGATGAGGCTGAATAGGCTTGAAAGAATCGACTTCATGATAGAAAGAAACAGAGAATCAGAGAGCCTCACCACTTTCAGAAGGAATCTTGAAAAATGGAGTAGTATAGACTCCCTTTCAAATTGAATTAATTGAATTTGTGTAATTTTTCTTTTTTGAGAACCTCCAACATTAAAAAAAAAAAACTATTACCAATTATCTGTCATTTCTTAATGTTAGAACTCATTTCTTTAATTATCTTATCTTTTGACATTTTCAACAACTACCAGTCTCTTGATTATTCTTTTTTAAATATATATATATATATATATATATATATATATATATATATATATATATATTTAAGAACTCAATGCCTAGATTTTCTTCTAAGATGCTCCCATACTCACATATCTCTCCCAGTGAATTCAAGGAATGTTTAAACTGTTGGTGATTTTCACATCTTAGTAATCAGACATTGTAATTAGAATAGCTTGAAGTTACATGGGACTTCTTTAAACCTGATTATAAGAAATCTTTCTTCAAAACAAAATAAAACAAAACAGGAAAAAAAAACCTAGGCACAAATAGAAATTTTAAACTTTAAAGGATGCAAATTTGCCAGAATGACTATCTCTTTTTTTTTCTGGATGTGGCTTGAAATCCTAAATGGCCTGGGCATCACTTATTTTCTCATGGTGTAAGAAAAAATACATTTGCTATTCTTAGCATCTTCTTAACTCTTGGCAACTTATGCTGTGATACCTGTACTGTATACATAATATCAACCATTTGAAAGCACAGACCAGGAAATAATACTTAATAAGTAAGGCTCCTATAAAACCAGCGCTCATTGAAGAAATGTTATTCCCACACATTTTGAGCAAATAAATCAATGCCACTGATACACATATGGAGCAAGAAGTAGGCACTCAGTACTGTTAGTGAATTAAAAAAAAATTAATCAATTATTTGGTTGAAATCCCTTTGGAGTGGCTTTTTGAGACAATACCAAAGGATAGAGCAGGAAGAGTTTGGGGCACATTTAATAAACCTGCCTAAAACAGCTCTCCTAGATAGGACCTTCCTCAAACCCCAGCAGCCAATTGTAATGCTTATCATAATCATAACGTTAAAGATTTTCAAAGAAGACATTTCCCTTAGCTGTCCTTAGGAGCCTGTTTTAAGTGATTAAAATTCAATGCTGTCAAGAAGTTCTTACGTTATGTCAACTTAAATTTGTCTTGCAAGTTAAACCATTTCCTGCTGAAGAACAGCTGGTCACCATCTTCTTTATGATCATCCTCTTTAAGCTTTAAGATAACATTTAAGATAACAATAAAGTCATCCAATGCTCTTTTCCTTTTTTTTTCTAAAGGCAAAGCCATCACCACTTATTCATATTTTTCATATGTTCTCATTTTTCTAATGATACAATTTATTTTCAGGGCCACTAAGCTTTCTGATATCCCTGAGAGATTAGTAGATGGCAGCCACTGCTCCTTTCCATTACAGACAGTAACTTGCCAAAATGATTTCAAATTATGGCTGCCTATCTTTTAATACACTGCCAATGACATAATGTTCCCTAAACAACACAAATATAATTGACATCTGTAATTAACATTAGGTCACACTTTTCTCTCCCACATTAAAAATGTCATCTTTGAAACATTATTTCACTGGTTATGTTTGTGCCAATATAGATATATCCCAGATATATTAGCAGTGAACCATGCAACAGGGAAAGCTTAAATCTCCAAATGCCCTTCACACACCAACTATTTTTAAATCCTTTGAAACATGATGTGAATCATTGCCTATAACATAGAAGATTTTTTTTTTTGGACTGGACATAGTAGGTCCACATCTTTATCATGCTATTTATGAGATTGAAAGGTAAATAGTTGGGTCACGTACCTTAATATGTTGAGATTGATACCTCTGCTCCCAATTTTTCTATGGCTCTTTGATGGTTGGTAGTTAGAGTCCATACAGAATTATGTGTCTTATTAAATGATTCCGGTGCATTCTATCAGTGTAATTAAGCAATTGAGATAGTATGGAGCCTCAGGCTTCAATTATTGCTTTAGTCATACATTTAACTTTCAAAAACTTTAAACTTCCTTCATAATTATCCAAAATAGTCTCTCAATTTTGCCCAGGGAGCTTGAGAAAGTTTGTCATATTATTAGAGTCAAGATTCTCCTTAAATCAGAAAGAAGCAAATAGGATATCTATCAGACTACTCTGGATCCTAAAGCAATGATCTACTAAAGCAAGATACAATCTGTTAGTTCTCATATCTGTTTACCATGGTTCATCTATTAATTTTATTATTATGTCCCAAATTAATGATCTACCAAACATTTCAGAACAACAGCAGCAACAACAACAACAAAAAAACCCAGTTATCAAACAGAACATAGACTAAAATCACATATTTGTTTAGAAAAAAGTGTGTGGGTGTGTTTATGCACAAGATAAGTCTGGAAGAACACCCACAATATAATTAAAGTGATTATCTCCGAGTGTTGAGATCATGGGTTATTTTTATTTTCTTCTTTTTGTTTGTATGTTTTCTGATTTTTCTACAGTGAGTATGTATTAGTAAAGTAATAAGAAAAGGAGCTAATTTAAAAGATTTTAAAGATGTAATCAGCTAAAAATATTGTTAAACCTATTATAATCCTTCAAATGGTGGTCTAAAATTTCCAGAATATATGGGTTAAAAGACTATAATACATATTACATAGTCAGGACCTTACTTCATATATTGGTTTCCCAAAGCCTAGCGTGTCATAAGTACTTAAATCCATTACCCTGAAACAAGTATTTTAACTAGAGAAATGAGCGAAGTTGTGAACCATATTTTTCCCCCAAGCAAAATAGATCCTACTTTACAACAGTGTGGCTGGATTAGGGATGTAGAGAATTGACAACTAAGGGGAAAGAGCAAAGGGGAATTTCTAGTCCCATGAGCATATTCTGGGGCATTAGTTTCTACAAATAAACATGAAGTTATGTCAGGAATGTCATGCAGCCATAATGCTGTCCATCCTGTATTCCCTGCTTTGCGGCTGGAAGCACCAGTTCAATGTTTTTGAAATTTCGCAGTTGTGAAAAATCCTTCTCAAAACAACTTAATTGGAGTTAGTTCTAAATTTTCTTTGGAAAATAAAATAAGAAAGAACTGCACTAAAATAGAACACAGCAAGCACAAAGATCCCTCTTAACTGCATGATGGACTAGAAGAGATGTTTCCGTGCAAATAAAGAATCTAATCGGAGTTGTGGTTCTTTTTCCCTTCATTCCTTATTAAGCTGCAACTTGGACCCCTTTGCTCCATGGTTTTGATTTTGTAAAGAGTTTTGGGAAGAGGACTAATCAGTGTTTTTCTATGGTGGCATCTGAAGAAATAGCTCTAAATATGATTCTTATTTTATTACCTTATTCTTATACAGACAATATAATGTAATGGCTAAGAACACACATAAGAAAGACCTGGCTTTTTATTTCAACTTTATCATTGGCAAGATCTGTGAACAGGAAGAGGTTATTTAGCCTAATTTGAATTTCCTCCTCTATAAAATCATTAATAACAACTGTATAAGCCTCATAGAATTGTCATAATTATTAAATAAGATAAATATATTAAGTTATTATCTTAATTTTGAATATATGGAAAGTATTCTAGAAATGGTAACTATAACTAATGCAACAGAAATTTATGGAGCATTTACTATGTGCCAAGAAGTGTGTTAAATGCTAGAAAAACAACTATGAGCATTAAAGCTAGGATGTCTAGACTCACTGGACTTTTAATATCACCAGGGGCAAGAAGAAATAAGCAATTCTAAATCATTAACATGAAGCGATGATAAAGGTGATTCAAGATGCTGTAAAGGCAGAGAGAAATCTGTGAGAGATTTATGCTAGTACATGTGTCTACACTGAGACCAGAATAAAATGAATAGGAGCTAACTAGGTGAAGAAATGGGGGAGATGTTCCAGGTAGGGGACACAGCAAGCAAAATTTCTATTTCAGGCAGCATTTCTTTTGCAGGTAACCCAACTCGGGTGGGCTAACAATAATAGGAGTTTATTAGCTCATGTGACTGAAAAATCTAAAAGTTTTCAAATGAACTCAGGATTCTCATTTGATTTCTTTTTTCTTTGACTTTGTTTTTGTCTGCTTTGATTTTGTTTTGAGCATGGATTTTTCATTGCAGCAAAATATCTATGTTAGTTTGGGTCTCAAATGAATATACAGTGTAAAAAAATGACCATTTTTCCCTTCTTTAACCATCAAACCAAAAAACTGTGATTTGTTTTCAACTTAGGTCATGTGTTTATCTCTGAACTAATAACTGGGACATGGAAGATAGGGTCACAACAAATGGTTTATTTTGTGGGAACACAAGTTAGTGCCTAGAAGCCTTGATGTTTCTGAAGGTTAACTAAGAAGGATTCCCAAGAATATGTTAGGAGAGGAAAAGAGTAGGGAAACCGGCAACTGCCCTTATCTCCTATCATTAGATGGGAATCAAAGAAGGACCTTGGCTGTGAAGTAAAGTCATGTACTCATAAAACATATGAAGAGGCCCATATGAGCAGTTGCAATCTATAAGGTATATATTTTTTCCCGCTTGTAGATGTGGTGCAGCCCCTTATTTTATCGCTGCCTGAAAACAAAGAGTAGTATGTGGGAAATAAAATGTCCAAATTAACACCATTCAATCCACCAAGTTCTTTCCTCAGAATCAGTACAGTACACAGGGCTTCATGCAGCCCCAGGGTTGAACAATTTGGCTGTTCAGAATACTCCAGAAGAGTATTCTTCTGGAGCTGGGGTTCACAAAACCCAGAAATCAAGCGACCCTTCAGTAGGCTGGTAGGAATAGATACTTGAGAGGAAAACAATAGTGCCCACTAAAGGCTAAGTGATGAACCAGCTATGCTCAAAATGCTTCAGTTCCATGAATACTAAAGCATGGTGCATGAGGAGACTGGGAAGGAAGAATGGAAAGTTTAGAATTAGAGAAGTAAGCAAAGGCCAAATAAGAAAAGGCTCTGTGAAATGCTTAAGGATTTTAAACTTCCCGAAATAGCAAGGAATGATGATTTTAATCAGGGGAATAAAAATCATGATTGTGAAATCTAGTGCAAAGAATACATCAAATAAAATAAGGATTGAAGATTGGGGGACACTACTGGTACAATTAATTCAAATATAAGTTATTGGTGGTTTGAATGGGCCACACCAGTAGGGGGTATAAAAAAAAGTAAGTGAGTGCAAAGATTTGTTTCAGGAACAGAATTAGTAGGAGTTGTTAATTGGTTGATTTGGTGGAACTCCAGGGAAAGAGGAGTCCAGTATAACACTCAGGTTTTTGGCTTGGGTGATTGAATAGGTGTTCATGTTTTGCTGAGATAGAACTTCAGTTGAAAGAGTATGTTCGGAAGTTATTTTAATTATAATTCTCAGACTATGGGCATCTAAGATAAAATATCAATGTAGGGAGACAGCATGAGAATGTTATACGAGTTTGGGAGAAGGCTGTGGCCCCTACTTCTAAGGATGTGTCCTAGAAGACACAGGCATTTCTGCTGTTGGTGCATGTCCACACTCAGCTGAAATAGTGGTAGAAGCTGTAGCCTTGATTCTAAATGAGCACATGCCTAGGTACAATTCTGTGCTCATGTTAGTTTGTAAGAAGGGGAAATGACTGTTTTGAAGACAGCAGGAGAGCTCTGACACAACTTGAGAGCACATATAGCAGAATTAACCTTAGTTTAAAGAGAGACAATTTTTTCCATTTGACTAGAAGACTAAGGTGGTTGGCATTGACTACTTTTGTAGATTTTGTTCAGAAGCTGAGAGAATTTTTACCCCATGGCTACTCTTTTTCTTTTTCTCCTGAGCAGAGGAAATGATGTCATTTGTTGTAAACGTGGGTCAGATTGAATCATCTTTGAGAAGAGCAATGGAGCTGAAAAGTGTTGAGAGTCAGGGTGAGGTTGGAGAGCATGAATTTATATTGAAACCAATCTGCACACTTGTGCAATTTTCACTAGCAGAACTCAGCTGCTCAGAGGTATTGAGAGAAAAGTTGGCAGTTATTTTGATTAAAACTTAAGTTTTAGTGGGAAAATACCAAAGGAGGAAAATGGGATGAAGAAATTGAGAATATAGGAAAAGGGATGAGGAAGTTAAGGATCTGAAAGGAGAAGGATGTGAAGACAAGTGACTACAGATAGATAAATATGAAGTACAGGAACTGAGGGGCTGAAGGTACTGAAGAATAGGAGCACTCACTCAGTGAGAGGGATGAAATGGATGATGTTGTGATCAGTGACCAGATGATGCTAAAATTCAGTTTTTTAGAGATGTAATGTATCTGGATGATGTCAAGGTCCACACTGAGCCATGAAAATGAGTGTCTGAGTTACAGACACCAAGAGAAGCTCATTGGTGATGAAATCAAGAAAAACAGGAGTTAAGGATTTGGTAGGGAAATGTGGCCCTTAAGGTTTCAGTCTAGTTGGGTTTCAATAAATACAAGAGGCTAGGGTCATAAAAAATAAATTGTTGCAAGACAATTTTCTGCAAGTATCTCTTGTTTTTACAGATTTTTGCAAGCAGAGACACTAATTACTTTTGTTTTGAATTAGCATTACAAGGTTGTTTGTAGAACAAAAGCCCTGCAAGATGGGGATAGTGTCTCCTTCTGGAGAAAAGGGCAAGTATGTTTACCGTGTTCATTATAAAAGAGTAGGGTCCCCTAAGTTTAGAGTAGTCTTTCTACAGCACAATACACACTGCATGTGCAAATGTTACCTGACTCTCTTCACCTTGCTCTGTGGAACTAGAACTTGGGGAACCAGCACAAATGCCCGTACTCTAGCTATTGCTACTGTGGTGAGTTATGCAGTCCTTTATTTTGGACACACAGCCTGTGTTTTCTGTCAGCATCTATGATACTGTACCAGGCTAAATTCTTAGTCTGCATGCAGTTTAGAATTCTCAGTCTCTTCACAATTCTTCATAACTACTTTCTAAGTTCATTAAGATCTCACATATTCCATGTAGCTTTGTGTTTTCCCTTTAGGAACATTTTCCCTTCTTTCCTTTATTATTCATTATTCTAAAAACAAGAGCCACATTTTATTACCTTCATTTTTTTTCCTTTCAATCCAGTAATATTTTCTATAATACTTGCAGATTCTTTAGTATGAGTATCATTTTTTTAAAAAATAGAATATTCTATTTTTATTCTTTAGGCCCCATAATTTATTGTTCTGAATAACTTTTCAATTATATTTGATATGAAAATACTTGATAAACATATGATTAGTTGGCAGTTATAAAGCTTTACCACAATCAGGTATAATCTTTTGCATCCCACAAACTAACTACAGTAGGTGGATAAAATCAATTGGATGTGTAAATTCTTTAAATAACGGCAAGTGGAGCAAATTGAATTTCAAAGTGGAAAAAAAGGTGAACCTGAAAAGCAGTGGTAAGAAGGTCATCAGCAGAATTAACAAAAAAGTCTGGCAAAGTTACAGTTAGGCAGCCAGTAATACTCTATTGATCAGACTTTCTCAATCAATGAAGCTGTGCCTAGATTATTGATGCAAAGGTATTAAGCAAAATTTTATTTCAGCTAACTTGTTGGCTCAGATGTCAACTGAAAGTCATTTCCCCAGTCAATCAAATATACAATAAATCTGAGCAGATTTAGCTCTTAAACATTTTTGTGTCTATTCTGCTTTCCAATCATACAATTATCTTTGAAAGGGTAACAATTAACTTAATATATAAACTAACAAATCGTGAATGCACCATGTTTCTAAAAAGAAACCCAAAAAACATGTTCTAAAGGAAAAATAATAGAAGACAAAATAGTTGAAATGATTTGAAATGAAATGTATTTAATTTCCAGTTTAGTTCACAATTTTGGTAGCCTCTGTTTTCCAAGCACTTATCTGTATACTTTGTAACATCCACTATGGTTTATCTAAAAGTTGAAGTTAAAGACAAATCATTGACAAGAATAGCAGAAAGAACCTGTTGATAAGATGTGGTTTTGTTTTTTCAGGGGTGGGGTAGCCATGTGGTAGAACACTTAACTGACACAGTCCAAAAAATTAATTGCTTCTTCTTTGGGATATTGATATGTTGTAGATATCAGTCTGATTATTGCATTTATATTTGAGTCTATACCTCTGGGAGATCTCCAGCTGATGCTTCTCATAGCATGAGCAGCTATATAATACTACTCCTTCTACTCTTTCTCTTTAATTTTGTGATTTGCACATATTTTTGTTCAACCCTTATGGCCACTGTAGAATAGTGCCTGATTTTCTCTTTCTCTTCCAATCCAACACCTGCCCCTTTCCTCAGTTCTGAGGAAGAAGATCCATGCTCTACGTCTGTTTCCACACACAACACAGGCCCCCAGGTGACAGCCCTACAAAAATTTCTCTAAAGAAATTCTAGAACGCAAAGACTCATGCCATAAGCTGATGTTGGTTTTATATCTGTAAGATATCAGGCTTTATTTTTTTAACATCTATACACATTTTAGATTGCTATTAGAATACAAGTGACATTGAACCCATGGTTGTAGAAACGCCATCATTCCAGTTTGAGGCTTGACCTGTTTTTCTGCATCATTTTCTAACTGATGAATATACTATATATCCTGTCTTCTCAAACAGATTGTATAAACTTCCCAGAGACAGGAACAATTTTCCATTTCTTTATACTTTCTGTGTAATCCCAAACAGGGTTGGAGACAGTAAAGGTGTCTATTAGCACTCGGTAAGGCTTTTTTATTATTTAGATGAAAAACCAAGACTGAAATGTATTTCAAAATGGCTAATGGCTGATAGTTTTGATTTTTCCCTAGGACAATGCCCAGCACCTAGGAAACTTTTACAGTTTGCCTTAAGTGACTCTGATCATCACTTAACCCAATAAAGGCACAACAAAAATAATTAAAAATTGTACTTTTATTGTTGACTATTCTTCTTTCGTTTTTTTTCAGTTATGTAACAAAATAAAGCACTTAGCACAAGTTGAAAAACAATTCCCTCCAAAGATTCATTAAAATAAAAACAAGCTTATAAGATCAAGGGGGTAATTTTCTCTTTCTCATTTTAAATGAGAACTGGTCAAGAATCAGAAAAGAGAAAAGCAGATGCCCTAACCAACTATTATCCAATGCTTTCTTCCATCAAAAATGAACAATCTCTAATTTTGCAATATAACTTTCTCTGTGTAAATTCTTAATGAGACTTTTAGGATGAAAACACATTTCCAAAAATTAAAAATAGGATGGCACATATCAAACTGATGCAGGTTTCACATCTTTACAATGCCATGTTTTGCAACATCTAAGCCTCAGACTGCTTCCAAACACACATGGAAACTGAAAGTTATTGTCCATGAGAGCACTGTGGTGGATAATACACTGTCATCAAGGCTTACTCAGGAACATATTTCTTGCTACAACCAAGGTGGCATCTTAAATTTCCTAGAGCTACCTTAACAGAGTACCACAAACTTAGTTGCTTAAAACAACCAAAGTATATTCTCTTGCAGTTCTGCACATAAGAAGTTGAGATGAAGTTATCATCAGGGCTATGCTCCAGCTCAGCTGGGTAGCTTCTTTTTTTTTTTTTTTTCCTGGCTACCTAGTTTCTTCTGGCAGTGACTCCCAATACTAGCCATTCCTTGTTTTACAGTTACACACCTCCAATCTCTGTTTCTGCTATCACGTGGACTTCTCCCTGTATATCTTCATTTTAACAAGGCATTTTCTTCATCCTACGAGGATCATATTAAATTAGGGTCCACACTTATGATCCCATTTTAACTTGATTACATTTGTGAAGATTCAGTGTGCATGTAAGGTCACATCCATAGATATTTGAGTTTAGGATTTTAATATATCTTTTTCTGGAAACACAATACAACCCACAACAGGAATTTATATGTGAATGATATTAACCTTAAAAACTAAATATGTAAATTTATTATTAAAATATTTGAAAGAAAAAATATTGCTCAGCAATCATAAATTTTTAACTAGACATATTATAAGCTTTTCAATGCATGTTGCTGACATCAATATAAATTTTCTGTTTTTTTTTTTATCTTCTGTTTGCCATTTATTAGATTAAATTTTGGAGAATATATTAGGGGCTTCAACTTTTCGATTTTGAAAGCCATTTTCTTTGCCATCCCTTGAAATGTCTCTTTTATATGTTTGTTTTTTCTGTACTATCCATTTAAATGATATATATTTTATAGCATTTATATTTAGTAGTTAGTTGGTAACAACATTCCAGGATAACAATAATAACATATTGAGAATCTAGAAATATTAAAATTTTGACCTCCTGTTTAGGAAACACCTAAATGGCTCATTAATTTTTCATACATCAACCAAGGATAAAGTAATATCATCTTTGTTTATGTATAATAACAAAATTTTACCATCAGCAGTAATTCTGTTTGGTCTCTTTGAATTTTTTGGTCTCTTTGAATTTAACTTTATTTTGCATTTTAAAGATTAAGTACAAAATGATAATACTCTCAGAAGATAGTATGTGAAAAATAGTAATATAAATAATGTGAAAATTTATACTTTTTTTCCTGGAAGCTTTCATATCTTTGTGAGATAAATGCTGTATGTACATATAGTATCTCCAATATAAAACGAATAAGGATTATTACACAGGTTTTATCTATGTGAGATAACTGGTTAAAATTTTTTTCTGTTATTTCTTAGATTTTTATTTTTTACTAAATTGACTGGACATTTTATCTCCTTATGGTTATAGTTAGAAAGACTTACTTGAGTTTTCAATAATATAAAACACATATATTATAAAACATTTCAATTTGAATGTCTTCATAAATCTATGCCAAAAATTTTGAAAGTGATATTTAAAAATATTAAATTAAATTTTGGTATTTAATTACTGTCTAATGAAATATATAATTGAAACACCAAATGCATATGAACATTTGTTTATGTTTAGTCTTTTTATTTCACTTATTGTCAAAAAATAAAAATCATGTGAAGAATAAAACACGTGGTGAGGAAAACCCAGTTGTATCTGTTTGTGATTAACCATAAAGCTTCCATATGTGGGATCTCTCTTTGGGTTCAGGCTGCTCACAGTAACTTGACGAGGGGTATAATTACACCCTGCTTGAATCAAGCAAGTCAAATAATGTCAGAAACAATCATTTTACTTGTAGATGTTTTGAGAATTAAAAGCTGAAAAAAAGCAGATAGCATGATGTTAACATCTCACTAAATCAAGCTGTCTAGTATACCTGGAAAGTGAACGGGTTGAAAATCCTGAGATAAACGATGCTGTAGGGAAATACAGAGTAGCTCTTGCATTAAAAATATATATATATTCATTGGCTTTTAGTTCACTTCTAAGCTGTTAAATTCATAATATTCTTAATATATTGACTGGCATTGGAACCACATCTTCTAATGGACTTGGTATTTATCTACTTTCAAATAGTTAATTTCCCTCAAAATCAACAAAATCATGAAAATAACACAAATAATAACAAACTGAAATAATATGTATAAGATGTGTGTGTGTGTATATATGTGTATATATATATATATATATTAGACTTATGATCCACACATCACATCTCAAAACAAATAATCTAGAAATAGAAAAGTCAAATAATGTACCAACTCAAACCACCAGTCTTTGAAAGAACCAAGATAATTTCTAAGTTCTAGATCAGAACTTTTATATATAAATATATATATTATTATAAATATATAAATATTTATAATAATAATAATATATATATTTATAAAGCTTTGAAAACTCACTTATTCAAGAAGAAACCTAGCATGGAGGAAACTGTAGTGGTAGATTGGTCTACATTATGTGATTAAGCTAGAGGAGAACACAAGTTAGGACTAAGACTAAGTTATGTCAAAATACCAACAGACACCCCCAGTTGAAGGTGTCAGTCAGGAAGGAATAGAGTTAGGCAAAAGAGAACTGGACAGATGTAGAATCAATCAACGGGTGAAGTAAGTATGGATTATAGAAATCACAGGACACATTTTAAAGAATGTCAAGGTCATGATGCTTCTTGCCTAGGCTTGCTGTTTTGTTCATGTGAATGCGTTGCATCTCTTGAATTTATGCATTAGCCAGTTTCAAGCTACCTTCTGACATACATTGTGATGTCTTCAACCAGACCTACTACTAAGTTGTAGAAGTAGACAGATTGCTACAAATGTATAAGGATGTATGTAAATGATAATCACTAGGACATTCCTAAAACTAAGAAAGATGCTACAGTAGAGATGTTCTTTTAAATATTGTATATCACATTGTGAGAACATGTTGTTTCACGTTTCCCCAAATTATGCTTTATTCAATCTCTGTGAAATAAATATAGAACAATGTATTTTTCATCTATATAGTTAAATTAATCCTACACCATCCATATAGTATATTGAAATGTCCTTTCCTTTTAAAACAAAGGATAAAATGTATCTTGTTCAGGTTATTTTTATACAAAATTGCAAAAACTTAAACATTAACTATTTCAATTTAGATGATTAGTTTTGTGTAGTTATACAGAATACACTTTGATGAAATCTAATAATTTCTTTTGGTTTTATTTGTTAGTCACAAAATTACAGACCATTTTGCCCATGTCTATTTTCTATCTCACTCTCACTTTCTCATTTTGTCTTTCCCTCCCCAGTGCCCAGGGGCACAGTTACAGAAGTAGCAAATTCAGTTCCGTACACTTGTCAGAAAAATATCCTCCCAACAATTCTTACCAGGTTAAACTTAGAACAATGTATAACTGAGTGCTGTATGAGCAGGTCATTCATAGACCAACCTAGGGTGTAAGTTGATTCCCCAGCTATAGAGGTCCTGCCCCATTATTTGACATTTTTGATTCAAGCAGTGTGTAATTATAGGTCTAATCAAGTTTCAATAGACAGGCTTAATAAGAATCAGAAGCTTGGATTTCATTGTCAACCATCATTTAGTTTCATAAGGAATGGAGTACTGAAAATGATGTGGCCTTGAGGATTGAATTTGCTGTATTCTGTATCAGCTGAATTCTCCAATGCACCCCTTCTCACAATAGCCAGAAATAAAATAAAATGCATGCAAGCAAAGTTTGTTTCATTAAAATTCTGAAGAAGTGAAATGATTTGGGGAGGGGGGGGGTGCCTGAAAGCATTTATTCTTACATACCTCCCAGGCTAACAGACTAGTGCCTACATTTGATGTTATGATCTATATTCAACAGGGGAAAAGCAATGCCCAGAGCTCTCTGGAGTTATTTTATTTTTTTACATCTTAGCGTAATTTTATTTTATCTACTTATTTCCTAAGTTTTCATACAGGATTTAGAAAAGGAGTGGAAAGGAGAAGTCAAGGATGAGACAATTTTGCCATTATCCCCTTAGGTTGGAATCATTCTATCTAGAAAGAATTCTATGATGTGCTCTGGGTATCTGAATTTTTCTGATCGGGTACACAATAAAGAAAACAATTTAGTTGAGTATTTAACTCTAGGGTTAAAATTTTAAGCAATTTAAGCATCTTTTAAAGAAAGAAGATCTGCAGGCAAAAATCTCCATCAGTCACAAATATTTACTGACACTCTCATATGCATACAACTTAGTACTTGATGTTCCAGAGTTGAAGGGACTTAAGATTTTTCACTCTTTGTAAAATTATTGCTCTGTCATAATAACAATGCTTCTGGAAAGTTATTGATTTTTCTTCACCTTTTGTTCTCTTTCTAAATAATTTCCTTAATATAAAAAAATCCTACTATATTTTAGTTATTTGGATTTTTTCCCTCCAAATTTAAAGTTCTTTACCATTATAAAATTTTGAGACAAGCTTAATTTGCACAACAATAATATGAGTAGAATTTTATGAGAACAGTGCTGCTCTTAGTGTCAGAATTGTGCATAGTACAAACTTTTAGCAATTATTAAAATGTGAAAAATTGATTCACTGCTATAAACATTCAATCCTTATTTGGTAGGCAGCATTGAGCAATGTTTAAGAAAACATAATTTGAATTCAGACTACGTATCTTCGAATCTCAGTTTTGTCTTTGGGGAAGTTCATATGTTTGTCCACTTGTAAAATGAAAATGTTACTAAAATGTCAATCATAAGCTCTCTTTGAAAAATAAATATATTAAACTTTGTAAGGTAATTAGAACATTGCTTGATACAACAAATAAAAATGATAATAAAACATCAATCATAGGATTTCTCTGAAAATTAAATATATTAACCTTTGTAAAGTAATTAGAACAGTGCCTGATATAATAGTCAAAATTACATATATATTATGATATCTTGATTTTTTTTGTTAATTTATAGCATACTAGTGTGGCAAAAATCTTTGAAATAATACTAAATATTACAAACACTTGGAAATATCAACTTAAGTAATTTAAGCACACTTGGCCATCTTGCTACCTTTTTAAAAATTAGACCACTATGTCTGCGAGTTGTCATTGGAAGCTCCTTTCCCAGTATTCTTAGAAATGTATGGTTCTGGTTGCCTGAGAGGAGCCTATCACTGCCATATTTAATATAACACCCAACTGGCACACTATGCTGTTTTCACAAGAGATGTTGATCAATTCTTCAGCTATTTGTCTGGAGGATTAAAGATTGGAGCATTAAAGAAAATGATGTGTGGACAATAAGTTGTTTGAGTTGCTACTGTTGCTATTAAAAGCAGTATAACTTTTCAAAAGTTGTAAAGTAGTAGTATCATAAAAGAACGAATTCTGAAGATATTTTCCTTGCTTGATGATTCATAAATATTCATATTCTGTTTAAGTATCAGCAGTTATTTAGTATCTTCATTCAGAATATTAAGTACAAGGTAAACAAAAATGATATGAGGTTTCCCATCTGAATAATAATTGCTGACATACATGTCTTCATTTTGTGTATTTACTAACATTTGAATTTATATCTCATCAAATCACACTTAGCACTAAAGAGATCTTACAGCTTTCCCTTCAAATTGGTTTTTTATGGCTGTGGTGAATCTCAAAAGTACAGCTAAAACAATTGGTCCACTAATTTACTAGAAAATTTCATATAATCAAAAGACAAAACCACAAAGGTTAGATGGAAAACTTCTTTATGATCCCAGATTCACCATCCTTGGTTGTATGTGCAACACAGAATGACTTGATGTTTTAACTGCTGATCGATTCACTGTCTATAAAATGGGCATTATGCAACCTAACGTGTTCAGGCTGCATTGCTATCATAAAGAACTCTCCGGTCACTTTATCTTATGTTGTATGTCTTGAGCATGACCTTTGTTCATCAAGATGTTGTAGACCTCTATGTTGACATGGGGGAATGAACAGTATTATTTAAACAACGCTGATGAACTTAAGTGTTTTCATACCAGTAAAAAATTGTTGAATATCAATAATAGGAAAAAAAAGACTTAAAATAATTGAATTTACACTATAAAGCATTGCCAGGCAGAAATGCCAATCTACAATTATTTCTCAAAGGGAAAAGCATTGCCATTCACATGAGGAGCAAAAGAAAAAAGGCATAGAGCAGGATGTTCCTTTGAGATCATATTAATTCTAGTAATGTTTACTAATGTTCTGAATGATGGAAGAGAAAGCCTCATTATTAGATTTTCCTAAAACTGAGGAAAAAAAATAAAATAAAAAGGAAATTAATTCAATGACCCTTTGACAGGTCAAAAGAAATGACCTGTCAACACAAGCTCAGAAAAGGACAAGTAAAAACCAAGTATTAGGTTCAGACCATCACTAATCTTATAGAAGAAGAAATGGCCAGGTGGCCAGAAGAGGACTTGGGTTTCTAGTAAGGTGCGGGACAGTCGATGATACAGTGCTGTGGAATAGGTGCTGATTGAGCATTAGGGCATATGCAATTAAAATGAAAGACATTTTATGATGGAAGAAAATAGATAAAAAAAATCAAAGAGTAAAGCAGATCATGGACCCCAAAGAAGAGAAGCCTTAGGAAGGAATATCATATAATATCTGTTTACTACTGAGTTATTCTTTTTTTTTTCTTAAGATAGGGTCTCATTGTATTTCCTAGGTTGACTTTGATCTACTGGGATCAAGCAGTTCTCCTGCCTCAGCCTCCTGAGTGCCTGCAAATACAGGAAGGCACCACCATACCTAGCTTTTTCTACTTCTGTAAAAACTATACTATGAGGAAAACAACAAATTGTACCACTAAGACCAAAGTCTTCTTATGCATATTTATCACATAGAACTGCTTTTGAAATGGTGATACTACATCCATTAGCATTGGTATTTTACCTGAAGATGGCCAATTGTTTTCTTTTTTCTTTTTGTTTCTCTTTTCAGTTGGAAGTATACAAGTCACCCTATTTGGTCTAGTTCAATATTCAGATTCTATGCCTTCCAAAATATTCCCATGAATGAACATTTTTTTTGATGTTAGCTTCAAACACTAGAATGTGCTTATTATATACCCCCTTTTCCTTTATTACAAACTATTATGAACTAATCAGCTATGAATTTAAACTCTTTATAACTATCTGTATTTTTAGTATGTACTATACGTTGCATAATGAATTCCATTCATTTAGTTCTTGATGAACTAAAGTAGTACTTTGCTTTTGTTTATCCTTACCTTTTTTCTTTAAAGCTCTGAGTTCTTGTCCTAATATTCCAGTAGTTGATAAATAAGTATATTCTCTCTCTGTAAACACTTATCACAAACATTTTTGACCTTTCTTTTTCTAGATGTCAGAAGCCTATTTTTTTTCAGCTTATCTTTATGAAGAAGCCCTTCTTCTTGGTTATTTTATTCATTTCGTTAGGCTTCCTTGGGATCTGTAAACTGTTGACTCAAACAGCATGTTTCCTCTTGAGTTTGCTTCCATTCAGAAATGGCATCATAAGAGAATGGTGCCACAGTGTGAAGGCAAATACATTTATTTATTTATTTATTTTTTAAATTTTTAATTGTGGGTTGTTCAAAACATTACAAATTTCTTGACATATCATATTCCACACTTTGATTCAAGTGGGTTATGAACTCCCACCTTCACCCCATACACAGATTGCAGAATCACATCAGTTACACATCCATTGATTTACATATTGTATTTATTTGTATTCACTTAAACATCCCAGTCAGGTCAGTCAGGAGATGTATCACAAGTCAACATTACCCAAGACGTGCAAGATGATATATACTCAGTAGAGTCTCTTTTATCTATGACCCAAGACCATCACTATTTGATTTTATCCTTTGCTCACTGTGTAAACCCCTAACTTCTTCATAGAACCCCACTCAAGAGAGAACTTGCTACAGCTTGAATACATTTTACCCCACCTCTAAGGGTTATCTTCCTGATTTGCATGTGGTTTTCTTATTTTGTATTATTAACATAAGAACAAAGGTGCAAACGTACTGTACCAAAAGAAGAAAGTGGGTCTCTCTCAGATAATCTCTCAATTGCATATACTGTGCTACTATTTTTTTAATTTTTTATTCCAATTTTTATATATGACAGCAGAATACATTCCAATTCATATTACATATATAGATCACAATTTTTCATATCTCTGATTGTATATAAAGTATATTCACACCATTCGTGTTTTCATACATGTACTTAGGGTAATGACATCCATCTCATTCCACCGTCTTTTTTACCCCCATGCCCCCTCCCTTCCCCTCCCACCCCTTTGCCCCATCTTGTTTTTATCTAATCCTCTCATGCTCCTTCTCCCAAACCCACTATGAATAAGCCACCTTATTTTAGAGAAAACATTCTGCATTTGTTTTTTTTGGAATTGGCTAACTTTACCTAGCATTATATTCTCCAACTACATCCATTTACCTGCAAATGCCATGATTTTATTCTTATTTATTGCTGAGTGATATTCCATCGTGTATATAAACCACATTTTCTTTATCCATTCATCTCCTGAGGGACTCGGAGTTTGGTTCCACATTTTAACTATTATGAATTGTGCTGCTATAAACATTGATGTGGCTGTGTCCCTATAGTATGCTGTTTTTAAGTCCTTTGGGTATAGTCCAAGGAGAGGGATAGCTGGGTCAAATGGTGGTTCCATTCCCAGCTTTCCAAGGAATCTCCATACTGCTTTCCATATTGGCTGCACTAATTTGCAGCCCCAGCAGCAATTTATGAGTCTACCTTTTTACCCACATCCTCGCCAACACTTATTGTTGTTTGTCTTCATAATGTCTGCCATTCTGACTGGAGTGAGATGATATCTTAGAGTAGTTTTGATTTGCATTTCTCTGATTGCAATAGATGATGAACATTTTTTCATATATTTGTTGATTGATTGTATATCCTCTTCTGAGAAGTGTCTGTTCAGGTCCTTGGCCCATTTGTTGATTGGGTTAATTTTGTGTGGGTGTGTATGTTTAGTTTTTTGATATACCCTAGAGATTAGTGCTCTATCTGATGTGTGAGGGATAAAAATTTGCTCTCAGAATGTAGGCTCTCTGTTCACCTCACAGATTGTATTTTTTTGTTTGTGTTTGTGGTTTTTTTTTTGTTTTGTTTTTGTTTTTGCTGAGAAGCTTTTTTAGCTTGATTCCATCCCATTTATTGATTCTTAGTTTTAAGTCTTGTGCTATAGGAGTCTTATTAAGGAAGTTGGGATCTAATCCCACATGATGAAGATTAGGGCCTACTTTTTCTTCTATTAGACACAGAGTCTCTGGTTTAATTCCTAGGTCCTTGATCCATTTTGAGTTAAGTTTTGTGCATGGTGAGAGATATGGGTTTAATTTCATCTTGTTGCCTATGGATTTCCAGTTTTCCCAGCACCATTTATTGAAGATACTATCTTTTCTCCAGTGCATGTTTTTGGCACCTTTGTCTAATATAAGATAATTTTAATTTTGTTGGTTAGTCTCTTTGTTCTCTATTCTGTACCATTGGTCTACCAGTCTGCTTTGGTGCCAATACCATGCTGTTTTTGTTACTATTGCTCTATAGTATAGTTTAAGGTCTGGTACAGTGATGCCACCTGCTTCACTCTTCCTGTTAAAGATTGCTTTAGCTATTCTGGGTCTCTTATTTTTCCAGATGAATTTCATGACTGCTTTTTCTGTTTCTATGAGGAATGCCATTGGGATTTTGATTGGAATTGCATTAAATCTGTACAGTGCTTTTGGTAGTATGGTCATTTTGATAATATTAATTCTGCCTATCCATGATCAAATGAGCAAGGTAGAGCTTTCCATTTTCTAAGGTCTTCTTTGATTTCTCTCTTGAGGGTTCTATAGTTTTCATTGTATAGCTCTTTCACCTCTTTCGTTCAGTTGATTCCCAAGGTGTTTTTTTTTTTTGAGGTTATTGTTAATGGGGTAATTTTTGAGGCTGGCTTTGAATTCAAGATCCTCCTGCCTCAGCCTACTGAGCCCCTGGGATTACAGGCATGCACCACTGCCGCAGTCCGGCTGCAGCAAAATAACCGGGAGGTGACGAGCAACTTGTGTACAGTGATACAGCAGGAGTGGGAGCCCTTTATTGTAGGACAGGAGGGGTATATATACATTACACACAGCTTATCTTAATTAACATAAACTAGATACAGCAGTCAACCAATAAGGAATCTCCACACTTAATGGCTCGCTGGTGTTACTTCACAAACCACTCCCTCTAGCAAAATGCCAGGCGCCATCTTGACTTGTTTACGGACCCTAACACACCACTATGCCCAGAATATTCTGGTATTCTCTCAAATGATTTAAAGTTGCCTTAACCATATTCTGCATTGCTTGTGTATGTTTTGTCTTGGGTCTTTATTTCTTGTTCTCTTTATTTATTTTTATTCTGTTTGTTTATATTCTCTTTTATGGCATATTCTTTTAATCATTGACACATTATTTTATGTTTCACTATCTGGTAAGGATAGTTTTCCACATTTTCCTACCTTTTCACCAAAAATATTTAATACATGAATACAAAAACATTTAACTTCTGGGGTGAAATTAGAGGATAATGGTGTCAGAAGCACATTTACAGCATTCACTGGAATACAGCAAAAAGAAAGGACTGGTAGTGAGGTAAAAATTTAAGTTTCATAACTGAAAATTTTTTAATGCCTTATTGTCATACATTATTTTGGGATTTATTTTGACCTAACTATGCCAGCATGGAATATAATTTGCTCCAATTCTATTCCCAATACTTTCATTTTCTAGCCCCTGTTCCCTTCCCTCTATCTTCTTACTATTTACTTATGGTCTTTTTAAATTGGTGCTTCATAGAGTTACATAAAGGAGAAATTTACTGTAATGTGTTTTTTGTATGTACATAGGGATAGTATGGTCAATTTTATCCCACTGTTCATTCATTTTCTTGTCCCTCCACCTTCCCTATGAAGTCATTTTTTTCTATTCCACTGATTTCCCTTCCACTTTCATGGGATTGCCCTCACTACCAGCTTTCCCCGCTTATTTTGATCTAGCAACTAAAATTGAGGGAAAATATTTGAACTTTGGCTTTCTGAGTCTGACTTATTTCACTTAGCTAGATGTTTTCCAGTTCCATCCATTTACCAACAAATACCATAATTTCATTCTTCTCAATGACTGAGTAAACTCCATTGTGTGTATATACATATATATTATATATACATGTGTATGTGTGTATAATATATTTTATTTATTAGTTCATCTGTTAATGGGCATCTGGACTGGACTAGTTCCTTAACAGGGCTATTGTGAATTTCCCCACTACAAACATTGATGTGGCTGTATCACATTTAGTAATTTTGAATAAATATTTAATTATTTTAGATAAATACCAAAGAGAGGGATAGTGAGGTTATATTTTTAGTTTTAAGGAATCTCCATACTGCTTTATGGAGTAGTTGTACGAATTTGTGCTCTCAACAATAATGTATGAGTATATATTTTTGTCCACATCCTTATTAGCATTTACTATTACTTGAATTCTTGATAGTTATCATTCTTACTGGATAAAGATAAAATCTCATTGTGGTTTGATTTACATTTCCTTGTTAGAGATGTTGGATTTTTTTTTTTCATAAATTTGAAGACCACTTTTATTTCTTCTTTTGAGAAGTGGCTGTTTATTTCTTTTGCCAATTTAATAATTGGGTTATTTGATTTTTGCTGTCAAGTTTTTTTTGAGTTCTTTATATATTCTGTATATTAATGCCCTGAAGTTAAGGTGGCAAAGATCTTCTCCAATTTTATAGGCTTTTTTTGCACACTCTTAGTTGTTTCCCTTGTTTCACAGAAGTTTTTAAATTTGATGGCATCATGCTTATTGATTCTTAATTTTCTTCTCTGCTCTTTAGAACTCTTGTTAAGGAAGTCAGTGTCTATGCCAGTTGGTTAGAGTTCTGAGCCTCCATTTTCTTCTAGAAGTTGCAGAGTTTCTGATCTAATTGCCAGGTGTTTGATCCACTTTGAGTTGGTGTTCTAATTAGCTTTTCACTACTCTGACAAAAGGACCTGAAAAGAACAATTAGAAGAGAAAAAGTTTATTTGGGGGCTCATGTTATCAGAGGTCTCAGTCCATAGATGGCTGACTTCATTTGTTGGGGCTTTGGGGGTGGTTGAACATTATGGCAGAAGAGGAAAGCAGCTCAAGACATGATGATCAAAAGAAGAAAAGGAAGAGGAAGAGGAAGAGGAAGAAGGAGGAGGAGGAGGAGGAGAAGAAGAGGAGGAGGAGGAGGAGGAGGAGGAAGAAGAAGAAGAAGAAGAAGAGGAAGAAGAAGAAGAAAGAGAGAGAGAGAGAGAGAGAGAGAGAGAGCGAGAGAGAGAGAGCGCTCTTACCATGACAATATATAAACCCCATTAACATGCCTCCATTGACCCACCTCTTCCAGCTACATCCTACCTGCTTTCAGTTACCAATTGGTTAATCCCTATCAGGGGATTAATTCCCTGACATAACCCAATCATTTAACCTCTAAATCTTCTTGCATTGTCTCACACATGAGCTTTTGGGGGATACCTAATATCTAAACTGTAACAATTGACTGTGTGAGGTGTGAGAGATACAGATCTAGTTTCATTCTTCTACATATAGATATCCAGTTTTCCCGGCAACATTTGTTGAAAAGGCTATCTTTTCTTATTCATATTCATTCATATATATATATTTCTTTTTTTGTCACATTTGTCAAGTATAAGATGACTGTATCTGTGTGGATTTGTCTCTGTCTTCTATTCCATTGGTCTTCATATCTGTTTTGGTATCAATATAATGCTGTTTTGTGACTATAATTTGGTAGTATTATTTGAGATTGGGTATTGTGATGCCTCCTGTATTGCTCTTCTTGATCAGAATTGCTTTGGCTATTCTGGGTCTCTTACTCTTCCAAGTGAATTTTAGGACTATTTTTTTCTAGTTTTGTGAAGAACATCATTGATATTTTGATGGAGATTGCATTGAATCTGTACAATACATTTGATAATATGACCATTTTGTTAATATTAATTTTCCCTATCCAAGAACATGAGAGTTTTTTCCATCTTCTAAGGTCTTCTTCAATTACTTTCTTTGTGTTCTATAGTTTTCATCATAGAGGTCTTTCACCTCCTTGATTAGATTTATTTCCAAGTTTTTTTTTTTTTTTTTGTGAAGCTATTTTGGATGGATAATTTTCCAGATTTTTTTTCTCAGTAGATTCATTATTGAAGTATAGGAAAGTCATTGGTTTATGTATGTTGATGTCGTATTCCATTACTTTACTAAACTTATTTATAATTCTAAAAGTCTCAAATGTATTTTGGGTCTTCTAATCCTAAGATCATGTAATTAGAAAACAGATATAATTTGATTCTTCTTTTCCTTATTTGTATACCTTTAATTTTCTTCTCTTAATAATCTAAATCTTGATAATATCAAGATTTCCATAATTGATGTTTCAATAAAATCAAGTTTAAAAATCAGTTGCCAAAAGAAAGGAAAGTAGAAGTTGGATAGGCAATTTAAAATTGATGAAGAAAAATAAAAGAAGATAACTGATTAAATTAAAAAAAAAAAAAACAAATCAGAAACTACAGATCTGGAGAGACAACAACTTCAACAGTTATTCATCTTTCACCCATCACCTCCCCCAGGAAGCCAGGGTATGAAAAAAGAAATGTTGAGAAAACCTGGAGCTCAGGTTCAGGAGGGTTGTTTAAGACTCACAAAAATGCAAGGATTATTTGTTGGAAGGAAGATCATAGATTTAAATATAAGTAAAATTATTGTGCTTGAGGAAATCAAATAGTTGCTACTAGATGGAATATAGGATAAGATGGATCAACTGTAGTGTCGTTTATGACTGGGCATAAGATAGTAGAAAAGATTTTTAGTTCCATTCTAATGTCTAATTCAGGTATTCTCAAAGTGAGGTATGTGAGTCCATGTGGATCCTCAAGACACTACAGATGTTCTATGAATTGAATGCTACTTTAGTGAAAATTTCAAGATGGAATTTGTCCTTTTTATTATTATTTGCACTGAGTATGCAAAAATAGTGTGGTAGTGCTAACATCACATGTAGTGTTGAGAGAACGATATTTTCCTCCTGAATTCAGGAATAAGACAAGATGTTTGCTTTCACCACTTTTATTCATCATTGTGCTGGAGGCTTTGGGTGAGGTCAAGTAAGCAAGAAAGAAATAAAAGAAATAAAGATGAAAAGGAAGAATGAAAAGTATCTTTATTTGCAAAATGACATGGACTGCACATAAAAAGCCCTCAGCAATCCATAGAAGAACTAATGGAGCTAGTAAACAAGTTAAGCAGGTTTGCGAGATAGAATATCAATATGTAAAATTCAATTGTACATCAACGCACTAGCAATGAACAACCTAGAAATTAAATTAAGAAACAATTCAATTTATAAATATCATCAAGAAGAATACAATACTAAGGAATAAACTGAACAAAAAACAGGGTAAGACACAGCGAGAACAATGAAACACTATTGAAAGAAATGAAAGTATAAATAATTGGGGAGATATCCTATGTCCCTGAGTCAGAAAACTCAATATTGTTAAGATGTTAATATTCAAAAAAATTGTTACACAGATTCAATGCAACCCCTATGAAAACCTCAGCTTCCTTTTGTGTAAGTTGATACAACTGATCCTAAAATTTACATGGTAATGCCAGGGACCCTGAATAACTAAAACAAACTCAGAATAAAAAAGCAAAGTTGAGAGTCTTCTACACCCTGATATCAATACTCACTATGAAACCACAATGAACACTACTGTGCAGTACATATGTGTAGTAGTCAGTACAGTGCAGCATAAGGATAAACATAGATCAATGGAATGCAATGAGAATTTCCTAAAGAAATCCCTTGTTTTTATGACCACTTAGTTTTTGATAAGGGGGCCAAGACAATATAATAAGAAAAAATAGTCTTTTCAACAAATGGTCTTGGGAAAACTGGATGTCCACATGCAAAAAGTTTGGACTCTTCCCACATATCATTAAAAACACACACACACACACAACTAAACAAATGTTAAAGACCTAAATGTAAGAACTAAAATATAAGACTGAGAAAAAAATGTAAGAATAAATCATTGTACTTTTAAACTAAGCATGGCTTCACAAAAAGAAATCATATATGACCAAATAAAAGTAAGTTAATGAGATTTTATAAAAATAACAACTTTTATGCTTCACTAATATCATACACGTACAAAGACATCTCACAGAATGGGAAAAAGTATTTTGCAAATCATGCATTTGATAAGGATTTAGTATCTGTCATATATGAAGAACTTTTACAACTCAAAAAGACTAGTATCCCAGTTATAAATGGACAAAGGAAATGAGTATGTGGCTCAGTGGTAGAGTACTTGCCTAGCAAATATGAGGCACTTGGGTTCAATTCCAGAGCTGGGAGAAAAAAAAAAAAAAAGGATGAAGGATTTTAGTAGATCTACATCCAAGGAAGATTTAGATTTTTTTTCCTCATGGAAACATGCTTGACATCATTAGTCACCGGGAGAATGCATAACAAAACCACAATTAGACACTTCTAGACATCCACTAGGATGGCTACAATAAAAAGATAATAACTATGAGAAATAAATTGGACGGTTCATACATGGCAGGTAGAAGTGTCAAATTGTGTAGATACACTGGAAAACAGCCTCAGTTAATTGAACAAAGAATAAACACATGATCCAGCAATTCTACTTCGAGGTATATCCTCAAGAAAAATGAAAACATATTCATAGAAAACTTACACATGAAAGTTATAGTGGTATTATTTATAATGTTAAAAAGGGAGAATAACTGAAATGTCTATAAATTGGTTAATGGATAAACAAAATGTCACATATTCATACAATGGAATATTATCTGGCAATAAACATTACTTGACAAATATGTTTGGCAATAATACATGCTGCTATATTGGTGAACCCCGAAAACCTTAAGTAAACAAAGCCATGCATGAAAGACCACATTTCCTATGGTTTATTTTACATGAAGTGTCCAGAACAGGCAAATCTATAGAAGGAGAAAACAGAAGAGTGATGTGTAGGGCCTAGAAATTAGGGAATGGGGAGTGATTGCTAATGTGTGTGGGGGTTCACTTGGGATGATGTTTTTTTTTTTCTGGAATTTGATAGTGGTAATAGTTGTACAAATTTGTGGCTACAGGAAAAATTGATGAATTTTACTCTTTATAATTATTAATTTTATGGTATGTGAGTTATATCTCAATAAAAATATCATTATAAAAAAAGAACACTGGCAGTTATAACTGGGGGCACCTGAACACAATCAAAGTAGTAGCACTAAACTCTGCACATGTAGCCATTGTACTCCCTACAACTTTCCCGTAGTAAGAAAAAACAATGAAGCAAGTTTCATTTAGGAATGTTTTTGATAAAGCACTAAGAATTATTACTTTTACAAAATATCATCCTTGAGTACATAACATTTTAACACTTTGTTTGACAAAATGGAAAGTATTGCAAAAAGTGCTTCTCTTAAATAGTGAAGTATGATGGTTTTGCAAATGAGAAAAATTGAGGCCCAGGTATTTAAAAGCTTGCTCAAAGTAACATATACTAAGTAAGAGATTACCTAGCTGAGGGTTTAGCTTTCTGTTTAATTTCGAAACCATAAACCATATCTTAGAATTTTCCTTTACAACTCTAAAGATAGCTATTTTATATTCTTTAAAAATATGTATTTAAAACAAAACAAATCTAAACTACTGATATTCTAATTAGCTTCAGTTACCAGGCAATCACTATCACTATACATAAATAATAAATTTTCCATAGCCCACAAAAGATACAATAGGAATCTATCTATCTATCTATGTATCTATTGATCAATTGATTAGTTGATCGATCTATCTTTGTACATGCAAAAAAGAAACATAAGAAGAAATCATACATTCTGTTTATGGCAATTTTCTGAACTAACACTTCTGTAGATTGTATAAGAATAGAATTAAAACTAGAAGTACCTGGATGCTGTTGGGCCCACTTGTAATCCCAGGGGTTCAGGAGGCTGAAGCAGGAGGATCATGAATTCAAATTCAGCCTCAGCACAGCTAGGTGCTAAGCAACTCAGTGAGACCCTGTTCCTAAATAAAATACAAAATAGGGCTGGGAATGTGGCTCAGTGGTCAAGTGCCTCTGAGTTTTATCCCCAGTACCCCTTTTCAAAAAAAATAAAATAAAAACCTAGAAGTAAATATCAAAATAAGAACTTCCATAATACTATTAGTATATACAATTTGTTATCTTCAAATGCATACAGAGATTTATCATGAACATTAAAAGTGATTAGTCATTTTGTGCTACTGAAATGTGGATGAGGACAAAATCCTTAAAGCTACTGAAAGTGTTTTAGAGATACATTCAACTTACATTTTGAATTGAATTAAATTGTTAATTTTTTTCATCTCTCAAAATTAACTTTTGATATTATCAAGTTTTATAACTAATTGTTAACTTTCTTTTTTCACTAGCACAATCCTGTTTCTACAAACTGAACACTTAATGTGAAATTGTTTCCTTTATTTTCCTGTTTTTCTGACTGTACTGAATTTCTCTGGAGTCAGTTTTAGTAATATTTCCTATTCTACAAGAAGAGCATTTTAAAAAATCTCAGTTACCCTAGCATGAGGAAATAGCAAAATAAAAACTAATTTTTATATAGTAGTTTTGTCTTGAGGATACCCTTTATAAAACGAGTACACCAAGTCGTTCCATACTGTCCTCTTTAATTTACTAGTTTGGGAGGCATCATTTGTAACAACCAATTCTCTTTTGTATGCAGACCTCTGTTTGTGTCTGTTTTAACTTTATTTTTGACCAGGTTTGACTGCCATTTCAGATCATTTGCACATTAGAAGACATTGGACATACTGCGGGCAACCTTCATTGCCAATAAATCAGAGTTTCTCATTAAGAGCTAATGAGTTCTTACATTGTCCCTCTGATTATTACTCCTGTTCCATTTGAAAAGAAAAACATTTCATCTTTTTTATTCTCCTTCCCAAGACTATTTTTCAGGGTATTAGTGTTTTTAAGGAACATAGTGAGATGAGCCTGCCAGGGTTTCAACCTTGCTTCCTTTTACTCTCTGGTGAGCAAAAGAGGCAGTAGTAGCTTGTAGGTTATTAAGGATGTTGCCTCGTAAGTGATTTAGAGAAAGGGATGCAATCACTGCTCTGCTATTTATTGCACAGGGAATATTGGCTATTCTATTTAGCCTTGCCATACCTTAGTTTCCTCTTCTCTAAATGAGAATACTTGCACTATTGGTTTATAATCATGAATACATGATAATAAATACAAAGCTCTCAGCACATTGCAAGGCACAGAGTAAGTGCTCAGCAAAATCGGTCCCCTTGGAATATTTGTCCTTACTGCTCATTGCCTCCCCACTTGCTGACTATTTGATCAATTGATTATTTTGGTGCTGGAGATCAAACCCAGGACCTCATGCATGCTGGACAAGTACTCTGGCACTCTGCTACACCTCCAGCCCTACTTGCTGGCTATTTAAAGCAAGAGTTCTCTTTATGAATGGGCAAGGAAAAATAAGATCTTCCTTCCAAATGTGTAAAGGTTTATTTCTGCTACTCTTTCTAGGTTCTGTACTGGGAATTATCATAGATTTAAAATTTAAGAGAAGAAAAACATGATTAATGTTTTTCATAATGTTTTACTAGAGGAATAATGCAGAACACCAAACATATATTGTACACTTTGTAATTATGGAATCAGAAAGAAACAATCTTATTTTTTAATTAATTAATGAATTAAATTAGTATAGAACTCAAGTACATAGGAATCTATATTAAAATCATCAGAAAAATAAAACACTGAACTTGTTATAAAAGAACATAATGCTATTTTTATAGAATGTTTATCAACAAATGTTCTTGGAAATTATGACAGAAAAGAAATGTTAAAGAGACAAACCAGAGATATGAAAAATTGTGCTCTATATGTGTAATAAGAATTGTAATGCATTCCACTGAAATATATATATATATATATATTTATATAAATATATATAAATATAAATATATATATATATATATATATATATATATAGACAGTAAATGAGTGCTAAGCACAAAACAACAACACAAACAGACATTTTAAAAGTCTGAAGATAAATTTAAAGAAATATTATTTTGGAAAGTAGAAGGATAATGGTGAAAATGAGATCATCAGACAACAATTTCAGGAGACTCAATCTTGAAGGTATAAGAAATTAGAGAAAGAGAGAAGGAAAACGTGGAAGAGAAGACATTGTCAAAGAAATGCTGGGAAAAAATGTCCCCTAAATAAAGGTCTGTATTTATATTATAGTCTAAGGCATCTCTATCAGCTACAAAGGTAGTTGAATGGAGACAGCTGAAGCCCAAGGGAATTACCACCAGTTTCTCTGTTTCTTAACTTTCAAAATTTTGTTGTTCTTCTGATGTCTTTGGTTATTTCTTCTCCTCTTATGGAGCTTTCGTATGGGTCTGAATTAATGTTTATGTCTGTTACTTCTTGTGGAATTTTCTTTTGATTATCATTTCTTATTTTCTTTTGATTATGATTCAGAAAAAATTCCACACCCTAGTAATAGAGGGCTATGCCCATATTATGAATTCCCTTGAAAAGAGAAGGGAGAACAGTGAAAAGTAGAGAAAATGGGTTGGTGAGGGGCATTGGGGGATGCTAAAGGGGAGGAAGAGGGGAATGAACTTGATCAAATTATGTTATGCATATATATGAATATACCATTGCAAAGTTCCCCCCTTTGGATACCCATAAAGGACCAATTAAAAAAAACTATAAATAAATAGAAGGGAGACCAACAGAGTGGAAGAAGTGGAATAGGGTGAGGGAGGAGGTAGGGGCAAAGAGGAAGTACTGGGGATTGAAGTGGAGCGTATTATATTCCATTATGATCATGTCAAAAGGAACCCCAATATTATATATAACTATAATGCACTAATAAAATATAAAAAGAATTTATATACACTCATAGAATAAATGAACATATCACGTGCTATACTTATTACTAGCATTATCTGGAAACATTACATTGGAGACTTAGTCTCATCTGTATAATATTGTTTATAACAAATTTCTGGGAAATTATTTGAAAACAATGAAATAATATTCACAAATTATCTATAATATCCCTGCAATCTTGAAGGTGGCTAATGAATGTTAAATATCTTCCTCCCATCCCATTTTTGGCCACATAACACAGTAGTATCACCATGCATAGGAACAAGACCTTCATTGAGTTTCCACTTGGTAAATAACTCATAATTTGCTTACAATTTAGCTGTTTGTAAGTGCAATATTTTCATGGGACTCCAGTGAACTCTATCTACAAAAAAGTAACTTTATTGAAGAAAATATCTACCAAATTTGCATCTCAGATAATTGTTCATAAAATAATAAATTTCACCAACTAAGAAATTATAAAATATAACAATGGCTATGTTCTCAACTTTGTGAAAGTTAACCTGTGTAGTTTTAGCACTTTGATTCAGTTTAATTACCCAATCTGCTTTATATATGTATTAAATTCAAAACAAGAGTTTAAAACAAGCAAACAACCTTCTTGTGAATTCTTGTTTAGTTAGAAAATAATTATGTTTCTCTTGACTTCCAATAGGTTGTTTCAGTAAATACTGAATCTAAGGGTAGTTACATAACCATTTTCTAAAAGTAACCCTTTAGAGTTTTAACAGTACTTAATTCAAAAACACAAAGGATCTAATTATATCCTTGTTATTTGGATATGCACAGTTCATTGTGATCTGCATCCTGGAATATCTCCTTTATCACCAGGAGAAATAAGACTGCAACTTCATCCTAATATTCAGATGAACTATAATGAGGAACAAACAGCCTTCACTGGGGAAACAGGAGATTGTTGCTGGCACATTGCTTTGAATAACTATACTTAAGCAATTATTTTAGGTACAATGATTTTTCAAAAGATTTCTTTCATACATAAAAAGTAAAATAATAACCATTTGTCCTTACCTTCTAAAGGTTTATGCTCAACAATTAATATAATGAATTGAAGATTCCCCTTTCACAATAGAGAGGATGTTTGCTGAGCGGAAAGGAAAGGGGCCTCATCTAAGCCTATGTTTGCTAAAAATAAATATATTCATATGGAATGAAACTCCTGCATGGTTACATTCTGCATACATTGTCTGTGGAAGTGGTTGAATTAGGACTAGACCTACAGCTCCCCAACAAAGTAAATTTGAAGTCTATCTACCCAGGACTCTGTTAATTATTGCGAAATCTAAAAATGTTCATTAGTGTCAATGATTTGACTAAGCAATTCTCTTTTTCCTCCTAATATTTCTTATTATTGTAGCTTATTTTTGTTTAAGGTCAGGGTCTTTCTGTGTTGCTCAGGCTGATCTCAAACTCCTGGACTCAAGCTTTCCTCCTACCTTAGCTTCTCAAGTAGCTGGACTTCAAGTGTCTGCTGCCACACCTTGGTCTCCCTGTTTTTAATAAGAGGAGAATTTTTTGTAGCCCATTGCCCTTGTTTTCCAAACAATGGTGTTGAGAGTATAGTCTTCATATACCTATTGTGTAAGTATAGGGTCATAAGGAGATATAGGCTTGGTGAGACAGGAGATGACATGGGGCACAACTTGTTTTATAATTTTTGCTTAGACTAAATTCACAAAATAATCAGCCTGTGCTGCTGGGAAAAGGAGAAGGCTCTGTCTTCTTTCAGTTTGAACATTTATAGGAGAAAAAGATATTTGTCTTGAAGTGAATGAATAAAGTAAATGGCATTTCTGTTAAGGAACTTAATCATAGGGATTAGCAGACTTTCTCAATGAGCAGACTAAATCAATGGAGCCAGCCACCGTTATACAGTTTCCATAAATCTGTTTTATATATCCTATTACAAATCCACTTTGTCTAAGGAATAAAAATTACCTCAGTATGATAATAGTTGTAGTAATATACCCATCACTGTGTGTTTCTTAGTAGTTGTTATTTAATATAGCAGTATGGGTTAACATGTGTCAATCACATTTAATACAGCAGCTCCACACGTAGGTGATATCTTTATCTCTGATTTTAACAAAGAAAGTGAGCCTAAGTGTGTTACTTGCCCAAAGTTGCATAGCTAATAATTTCTCAGGCCAATTTGTATCTGTTGCAAGATCCTGGCTTCTCAAAAACCTTATTCTATGTATATTTCATACTCTGAAAGAAAACTATGAAATTGCAAGATACTTCAGTTATCATCATTGTCTTGAGAAAATTGTTTTAGTAATAAAGGATATGAAATGTTAGTATAGATTTCCAAAAGTGTGTGTTAAAACTTTTCTTAAGATGCTAAAAAATAGGCTAGGTGATCAATATTAATTATGGTAGCTAATGTTAATTTATATCAGTTATGTTCCAGACACCATGTAAAGCATTTTCATATACAACCATGTGAGGTAGATGATTTTATTTCCATTTTATCAATTAAGCAACAAACTCAGAGAAGTCAAATACTCATTCAATAAAAGATAGAGCTGGAATTTAAACCTAAATTGCTTTGAAATGAAAGTCACCCTTTTTCTATTACGGCACAGTACCACCAAAGACATACACTACTCAAATTCACCTGTGTAGGATAGTTGAAAGAAAACTTGAATTAATCAGAGCCTCAAATTATTCTTGGATAAGAAGACTCAATATTGTAAGGATGCCAATTCTCCTTAAATTAAGCTCTAAATTTAATGAAATCACAATCAATATTCCAACTGGAGAGCACAAATAGGTCAAAGAGGTGATAGCTATAGGGGAGCCGTTTTCAGCTCAATATAAGAAAGCATCTTCTATGAGTTAGAATTATCCAGAAATGGAACAGAATTGTAAGACAGTCTACCCTTCCTTGCCAAAAGAATTACAATGGAGGACAAATTGACCACCTATTGAGGGATGTTCAGAACTACCTTTAGGAAACTTCCATTAGAAAATTACCATTTCCTAGGCACTGAACCCCTCCTCCCCTTTCACTTTTGTTTAATCTCATTTAATTTTACCTTCTCCTTAATTTTACATACAATATATGGTGAGTAGTAAGTGCATGAATTGTGCCATCCATGGACCTGGGCTTAATCTCAAATTCACCTTATTCTAGCTGCAAAAACTGTGAGAAACATAATTAACTCCACAGAGATCAGTTTCTTAAGTCTGTGAATTTTATATACTAAGGTTAATTGTCTTCTTGTAGGATTAAGAATAATAATATTGGAAAAGCATTAGCACATCACTAGCCACACATCAATCTGTAATAAGTGAGAGGTATTGATGTGGAGAAACTGAAAATCAGGTGAGATAAGTGATATGTTTCATAAAACAGAGCAAATATTGAACTAGATAATCTTTTGTTTCCAACTTTAAGAATTCTATAAAATTGCAAAATTATAACAGGCTCTTCTCAATGTTATGATTATACAAAAAGATGATATGAAGAAATCAGAAAAGTGTTATGTAAAATCCACATATTACCTAATCATGCATTATCAGTTTAATTTAATGGTGCATATTTAAATAATCTAATTTAGCATTTTAAAATCTATTACACAAAAAGAAACAGAAATTTAAAACCAGGCAACTCATCAGGCGATTGAACCGTTAAAATATAAGTTCCCTAAGACAAGAGAGAAATATATTTTTTAAGACTGTAAGAAATAATTTTTAAATATCAGTGCTTCAGAGTGTTAAGGCAGTTGATATTTCTTCTTTGCTTCTTGGTGGAACGAATAGAAATCTCAGAAACCTCTCTTTATAGTGCCAACCAGGAGACAAATCACTTTCTTTCCACTGGGAATGCTTCAGGAACAGGCCTGCTAGAAGAAGGTAGATAAATGCAGTCTGAAGAGATTGGTTTTAACCACATTGTGAAACAAGTAATATTCAATATCTTAGAACCAAGCTAATATACACCAGTGGTAGGACTTTCTAGGACCCTAATGTTTAGTGAGTGATATTAAACTTTCATTTTCTATGTGCTTTCTTCATTGAACCTGGATATATGTATGCTTTATTTAACATGGATTGAAATTAATACATAACCTAAGAGACTTGTAAGCTGAATGAGAGATGGTGATATTACCTGTCTTCACTGAGTAAGAGGGAAATAAGAGAAAGATATTAACAACTAAATTGCCCAAAGGGGAGTCATGCCCAGAAGACCAGACTGTGATAATTTTCTTGGCATAGGCAGATTTCTGGGCAAAGGTAAACAAAAAATAGGCACAATAAAGACAAAGACCAAAAGGAACTGCAGGCTAAATTTTGGCACACACAAAAAGTGGTCAGTAGAATATGACCACAATAGATAACCAAATAAAAGAATTTTCAAATTTCAGCAGGTACAAAATAATGATTTGCCACAAAGTACATCTTTGTAAAACAGCTTTATTGATGTAAAATAAATGGCACATATTTAAGATAAAATATGATAAATTTTGATAAATATTTGACAGCTATGAAACCATCTTCAAAATCAAGATAGAGAATATATTTATTATATCCAAAGACTTTATCTTGATCCTTTGTAATCCCTTCCCACTCCTTTACACCTGCTTTGCCCCCAGACCTGTGTTCACTGAAACACTGATCTGATTTCTTTTTATTATAAACTAGTTTATACTTTGTAGAGTTTTAAGTAAAATCATAGGGACTCTAAGTAGTCTGGCTTCTTCCCCTTCGCATAATTACCTTGACAGTCAAATATGTTGTTGCTTTGATCAAAAGTTCATTCCTGTTAATTGTTGTGTAGTTTTTCATCATTTGAGAATACCACAATTATTTGAGACATTCCCCTCTTGATGATCATTCTTTTTCTTCTGTTTTGGACTATGGCAAATACAATGAATATTCATGTGGATATCTCTTAGTCTATATGGAATGCCCTACCAAACTCTTATACAATGGGTAAAAACCAGAAATTTATTTATAATGCTTCCAGAGGTTGGGCAGTTCATTGTCAAGGCACGACTTCATTTGGTGTCTGGAGATAGTCTATTTTCTGGTTTAGAGATATATTCTATAAGGATAAGTTCCCTTGGGTCCTATTCTCCAAGGCCACTAATCTCATTTATGAAAGCTGTGTCCTTATGAGCTAATCACCTTCCAAAGCCCTCATTTCTAACACCATCACACCGATGTGAATTTTGAGAGGTGGCAAACATGGAGAACACAACAGTGCCTTTGTATCACTTTCTGTCTCTTGCGTCAACAGCTAGAAGTGGAATGTCCAGGTCATATGATATAATAGTTCTGCATTTGCCCTTTATTAAGAAACTTCCAAACTGTTTTTGAAAGTGATTGTACCAGCAGCATACGATAATTTTAGTTGTTACATAACCTGAACAACCTTTGGTATGGGCAGGATTTTAAATTTTAGCTATGCTAATAAGTATACAGTGACATATAATTATGGATTTATTTTACATTATTTTAATAACTTACACTGTTGAACAACTTTTCATGTGTTTATTAAATATACCTGTTTCTTCTCTGGTATCTTTTCATATCTCTTACCTTTTTAAAAAATTGGTTAGCTTATCACTATACTAATGAATTTTTAGAGTTTTATATCTTTTGCCTTTTTTAAAAAATTTATTGGGTTACCACTGTATTAATGAATTTTTAGGTTGAAGTCCATTATTAGAAAAGTGATTTCCAAATATTTTCTCTCAAAGTGTGAATATTCTTTGGCTTCATTCATTTAGTATTTTCTTCAAAATGGAAATTTAAAAATTTTTAATGAATGAATTTTAGAATGTTAAATTTTAATAAACTTTATCAATTTTTTCTCTTGCAGATTGTAATTTTGGTGTTATATCTAAGGAATGTTTGTCCATCTCTGAGGCCACAAGACATTTTCTTGTGTTGATTTTCAAATCTTTTATTATTTTAGATATTATAGTTAGGATTATATTCCCTTTAGAATTAATTTTTGTATATTGCATAGGTATATATTAAAGTATTTTTAAAATATATATGAATATATATATATATATATATATATATATATCTCACCATTTTTTGGAAAAGACTATAGTTTTTGTACAGAATTTCTCTTGAATTACTGTAAAAATTATTTTATATATATATATATATATATATATATATATATATATATATATATATATATTGCTGTGTTTCTGGACATTCTGTTCTGTTTCATTGACATATAGCTCTTTATTTATACCAGATATAAATGTAACTTACTTATAAGTCTTGAATTAAATCGTGTAGTTCAATAACTTTCTTTTCAAAGTTGTTTTTGGTGTATTAGGGCTTTTGCATTTTCATATAAATTTTATATTCAGTTGATCAATTATATCAATCAGTTTATCAACTTTAATTGGGATTGTGTTTAATTTATAGATCACATTGAGTAGAATTTACATATTAAGAATATTTAGTCTTTTGACTCTGGGACATATTTTCTATCTATTTACTTATATCTTCTAAATTTTTTCTCAGTAATATTTGCAATTTTCAATGTATTGTTCCCTCCCCCTCCTACTCCACACCATTGATCCCATTTATCCTTATTGCATCTGTTTGATGTTTTGGTTAATAGCATTTTTAAAAAATATCAGTTTCCAATCCAATGATTCATTGCCAGCATATAGAATTATAATTTTGCCTCATTATGTTATATTAACTTCAGTGTTGCTAAATTTACGTATTTTATTTGTTATTAGTTTAATTAAATTATCTATATAGATGATCATGTTGTCTGAAATGACAGTTTCACTTTTATCTTCTCTATTTGAATGCTTAGGATGTATTTTCTTGAGGATATCACTGGATTAGAATCTCAAGTAAATGTTGAAGTGAATCCTTACTTTATTCTTCATCTTTGGAAGAGCTTTCAATCTTTATTAAATGTGGTGTTCCTATAGGCTTTTAAAAGAAGCTGCTTAATATATGCAGAAAACCTGAATGTTTTCCTAGATTGCTGAGAGAATGGACATTGTAGTTTGGCAGATGCTTTTTCTGTATGTGTTAAGATGGTCAGATGATATTTAATTTTTAGTTTATTATGGCAAATTACATTGACAGGCTTTTTAATATTAAACCAAGAATGGAAAATTTCCTCTTGATCATGATGTATTACTACTTTTAGGTAGCACTGTTGGATTCCATTTGCTAAAATTATTTTAAAAATTATTCACTCTTTTTTGCATTCTTTGGATTGTGTATTAAGTTTATAAGGGATACTGACCTGTAGTTTTATTTCCTTGGAATATATTCACCTGGTTTTTGTATCAGAGTGATACAGGTCCCATTGAATGAGTTGTGAAATTTTCTTTATTTTTAATTTTCTGAAAGGTTTTATACAGAACTGGCATTATTTAATTTTTAACTATCTAGTAGATTTTTCTAGCCATCTGAGCCTAGAGTTTGCTTTGTAAGAAAGTTTTTAGCTACAATTTCAATTTCTTTAATAGATATACAGTAATTTTGTTTTTCATTCTTCTAGAATGAGTATTGTGCTCCATTTCTTTTAAATAATACACCCATGCTATTTAAGTTTCAAATTTTTTGGCATGAAATGTTTTGTAATAATATTTACACACAGATACACACACATATTAGTGATATCACTTTTTCAATTTTGATATTAATGTATTAATAATTTGTGTCATATAATTTTTTTCTGATTTTTCTGGTAAGAGTTTTTTTGTTTGGGTCAGTTTTTCCCAATTTTTGGTAATCTTATCAGCGAAGTAGCTTTTTGGTTTAATGGTTTTCTTTATGGTTTTCATTTTCTTTAATTTCTACTGTGATTTGCATTATTTCGTTTCTGCTTTGTGTTTATCTTAATATTTTAACTTAAACTAAGGTTATTGATTTGAGAGTTTCTTCTTTTTTAATGTAAGTGTTCAGTTCTTTAAATTTCTCCCTGTAGTTTGCTTTAATGGCACCCAAAGATTTTTTTATGTGCTTTCTTTTGCATTCAGTTCAAAAATAATTTCTGGTTTTGCTTTTAATTTATACTATGAGTATTAGGTGAATTAGAAGTATCAATAAGAAAACAATCATATGTACTTACCCCTTGCACTTTGTTGCTATGTGTAGGTCCATATATCCATCTGGAGTTATTTTCTTGAAAGTGACTGAAAAACTGACTATAATTGAAAAGCTGACTTTAACATTTCTTGAAGTGCAGATGTTTTTCTAGAGATTCATTACATAATGATTAACATGTCCAAAATACTCTTTATTTCATCATTATTTTTGAAAGATATTTTTGCTGGTATTATGCACTGTTCAACATCTCTAGCAATTAGAGAATTGAAAATTAAAACTACACTGAGATTTCATCTCACTTCAGTCAGAATGGCAATTATCAAGAATACAAGCAACAATAAATGTTGGCGAAGACATGGGCAAAAAAACATTCACTCATACATTGCTGGTGGGACTGCAAAATTGTGCAACAGTTCTAGAAAGCAGTATGGAGATTTCTCAGAAAACATGAAATGGAATCACCATTTGACCCAGCTATCCCACTCCTCAGCATCTAACCAGAGGACTTAGAATCAGGATAATATAGTGACACAGCAACATCCATGTTTATAGCAGCTCAATTCACAATAACTAAGCTATGGAACCAACCTAGGTGCCCTTCAACAGATGAATTGATACCAAAAATGTGGTACATAAACACAATGGAATATTGTTTAACCATAAAGAAGAATGAATGTATGGCATTTGCCAATAAATAGATGGAACTGGAGACTATCATGGTAAGTGAAATAAGCCAATCCCCCCCAAACCAAAGGCCAAATGGCCAATGTTCTCACTGATATGCAGATGCTGACTTACAATAGGCAGGAATTGGGAAGGGGGGTGTTTACTAGATTGGTCAGGATGGAGTAGGGGAAAGAGAGGGGGATTGGAATGGGAAAGACAGCAGAATGAATTGGACATAACTTTTCTATCTTCATATATGAATACACAACCAATGTAACTCCACATGATATACAACCACAAGGATGGGAAGTTATATTCCATGTATGTATATTATGTAAAAATATACTCTACTGTCACATATATCTAAAATGAAAGAATAAAAATAGAAATAAATTTTTAAAAGATTGAGATATCCTCTTATTATTCTATTATGTAATAATTGGAACATGAAACTTATTCTGTTAATTTAGATATGTCTACAACCAGAGGTAGGTATAATTGAATTCGATTTTCTCCTTTTTGTGATCTATTCCTATGAATTCATTAATTTATATTCATTTGAATACAAATTTAACACAAAGTGACAGAGTGTTTTGTCTTAACTTTTTAAGTAGAAAAATTGAGTAGTTTGAGTTAGCCATTAGTTTCTTGACTGCTTATTCTTCATTTTAACCCAGTTTATTTGACCAAAGTATAGAGTGAAGCCTGAAGAATTATCAAAAATAATACATTAGCTGTCTAGGATGGTGCCTGTAATTCCAGAGATTTGAGGCAGGGGGCTGAGTTAAAGGTCAGCCTTGTTGACTTAGTGAGACTTCAACAACTTAGACCCTGACTAAAAACAAAATATTAAAAATGACTGGTGATAACATTGAAAATATATTTTCCATTGATGTATTCATCTGCGTCTTCCCTTTCAAACCAGAAGAAACCATAAAAGGTATGCAACATCCAAACACCCTGATTAGCCAGCAACTTTTCAAGGACTGTTCCTTCTGGGAATATAATGAAGCTCTCTGAAAACGATGTTACTCTCTGCCACTCAGGATTTGTATATTCCTTAATAATGTTCTTGAGGTTTATTATCCCTATCCTCCAAGATGCTACCTCCTATAGTTTGCCTATGGATTTTGTGAACTCCCACTTCCCTGCTCACAGATATGAGGGAGTGTAGCCTTTTCAAGCAAGGTCAAGTCCTAGAAGGGTGGGGAAAAACAAAAGTTAAATGCTAAATTCTGCCTAGGTGTCATTGAGAACTTTATTTATTTATTTTTGGCCATAATTTTAAAAATTGAGTAAAATTAATTTTCACACGTGTACTTGCATATATAGTTTCTCAAACATAATCATCTTACAAGTTTCTTTTATATTTAAGCAAAATAAACTATTGTCATGGAATCCATTCTCATTGCAAAGTCTAACATTTCAGAGGCTGTGTACCAAAAAAATCTCTCCCAATTGCACTTGTTACTGATTCCCTTTGACAAGTGGCTGCTTCTCGATAATTACTGTACAAACCATTACTTCCAAAATAAATTAAATGCTCATCACTTTATCCTGCTCTTCTATATTCATTAATAAGATTCTTGTAAAATAGGTGGCTGCACCTGCATTAGTAAGTACAGAAGCTCATATTAAAAGACTGTGCTTTTGAATGTCTTTTGTCTTCTAGAGCTATGTTTAACTCATCTGCAATAAAAGTCCTAGCATTTTATGGGCTGGGGTGAGTGGAACCAAATCCTAAATTCAAGGGGACTTTCTAATTCATTTAGATAATCATTTCAATTCAGTTAAATATATTTAGTCTATATGTATGTATATGTATGTATATATATATATATATATTCCTTCAAATAAATAAATAAATAAATTCCTTTAATAATAATTAATAAATAAATTATATTTATTAAGGCCAAATTCAGCATCTAAGGAATCAGCACATCTAATAATCTACATCTATTGATTTTCTCTAAGTAGCAGCTCTGCTAGTATCTGAGGAGCAGCCTATTCCAATATGGGGCACAAAGGAACTGAAATCTAGCAAAGCTTCAAAGATTTTTTTTTGCTTTGTTTTGAAAACTGATCATAAATCATATGTGTGATAATTTGTGTTTGTCAGATTTCATTCTTAATAAACAAATTTCCTGCTACATCACAAGATTTTTAAGAGGGCCCCAAACTAAGATCAACGTTGCATGGTAAATACCTAATGGTACTATGGTTTCTCTGTAGGATAATAACCAACTTTTGTCTCATAACTTCCTACTGATGTTAAAATGTACATTTTGAACTGATGAAACACTTCTGGTCATGGAACAAAAAGAATTTAAACTCTTTGTTCACTATTCCCAATTAATGAGAATTTTTTTTTGTTTGTATTCTAATGTTGACTCATTTATTGATTAGTGCTGTGATGAGCTGATTGATATCTTCATTCAACACATATTTATTCAGTACTAGATGAGCATTTGGCTTTGCAGTAGCTGTTCCAGTAGAGGCACCATTTTTTACTTCTATTCTGATATTAAGGTATATGTCAACTTCAATATCTTCGGAGTATTATTTTCACAGAGAATACTTCTGTTTCTTATTTCAATTAACTTCCAATAACGAGTATAAAATTTAATGGAAGCCTCTGATCTTGATTGACTGTACATTTTATAGCAAATACTGTGTGCATATCAAAAGTTACTTTAAAACACTCTTTGTTTTTCTTAGAAATGTCCCAAATTTTCTCACCTTATTCTGTAAATAACCTTGCCTCTAGAGATTTTAGAATTACTGCCATAAGACCCCAAAGCAAACAATTATTCTCCAAGACAGTTCTGATATGAGATATAATGTCTCAAAAGATTCTCTGACAAATAGCCACACCATCCTGACAGTGTAAAATGAAGCACTTTTATAAAAGCCTAGCTATTCTTTCCTAGGGAAAAAAAAAACGTTTTTCTGTATAAAATTATTATTATAAGGTAAGACATATATTTTTCTTGATAAAATATCTGAGCAAAATTATTTGTGAGCCCCAGATAACCCTGTGTTACCTCATTTCCCTCACCTTCAAAAGAAAATGTTCTAAAATATTTATCCATTTGTCCAAGGTCATTCTATAATTTATGAAATTAATATCAGAACTCAAAGTTTCTGACTCAGAAATTTTTACAAATTGGAAATAATGTCAATACTATTAAATTTTCATCCATACATAATGTGAATATTTATCCATATTTATGCATAACTTTGCTCTCTGTCTGCATTCTTCATCCTTGGTCTTTTTCTTCATTTACCTTTATTTCTTATATTTTAAATATCAACTTAACCTATTTCCTATTTCCTGTCCATTTCTTCTTATTGGTAACCAAAATAAAATCATTTTTCTACTCAAGATACAAATGATAGGCAATTTCTAAAATTCTAATTATATTCATTTGAAAGTAAATTTGTGTGTGTGTGTGTGTGTGTGTGTGGTGCTGGGGATTGAACCCAAGGCCTTGTGTATGCAAGGCAAGCACTCTACCAACTGAGCTATATCCTCAGCCCTTAAAAGGAGAATTATTTTTTTTTTTTGAGACAGGATCTGGCTATGTTGCCAAGACTAGTCATGAATTATTGAACTCAAGCATCCTTCCATCCTAGCCTCTCATACTTGGGACTATGGGTGTGTGCCACCATACTTGGTTCCAAGGAATTTTTAAGTGTACACACAATGCTAGGCATGTACTCTAACACTAGGCTTCCTGCCAGCCCAAAGGAGTATTTTTTATGCTTATGTTTTCCCTTCTACAATATGACTCTACTGTCTAGATAACAAAAGAACATGTGTGCTTTAAGCTTAAATAAAATAAAGGGCCATTTATTGTGAGTTAAGTTAATCTAATTCAATATAATTAGAAACTTAAAAGAAATTTTTGAGAACTAATTCTTTAAAAATAATTAATATGTCATATTGAAAATGTAAGAGGGCTGGGGCTGTAGCTCAGCATGTAGAGTGCTTGCTTGCCTAGAATGCATGAGGCACTGGGTTTGATCCTCAGCACCACATAAAAATAAACAAATAAAATCAAGGCATTCTGTCCATCTAGAACTACCAAAAAAATTTAAAAAAAAGAAAATGTAAGAACAGGGAAGAATAAATAAATTTTATATTGAGCCTTTTGCCTTGGAAATAATTAATATTATTAGTTTTGTGAATTCAGAGAAGTTTAGGCTATTATTAAATTGTCAAATATTCTAGTATATTTTCTAGTTTAATGATCTGACAAAATGGCCAATTTTAGACTGCTCCAAAGTTTAGAAAATTTATTCTTATTTTGAACTAAAATCCCCTTTATTTTGAGAAATGCAAAAGATTTGCCTCATAATCGCCATTAAAATGTAAAGGAGTCATCTTTGTATCTACATGATTTTTCCCTTGCACTGAAGAACAATTTGTGTTCCTTCAACAAGATCTTAGTGATAATTTTCCAGTTGCTCTTCCATTGTGATAGCATCTGAAGAGTTTCTTGGACTTTTCAATTTCTTCTGGAGAAGTGATACTTAGTTCTGCTCTGATGGAGCAGATAAAGCAGAATAGGGATAATCACGTCTTATAATTAATACAAAATGTGTCCTCAAATGCAATCTGAAGGTTTGTTGTTGTCTCATGTAAATTTTATTGTAAAGGAAATGAACACGTTTTAATAAATTCATTTTTCTTTGTTCTAATATGAAGCTGCTGACACAAACGATTTATAAGATTCTTTTCAACTATAAAATTCTTAGAATAGATTTACTTGGAATCACCTTTGATTTCTGTAAACATTCTAAGTGACATTTTTATGATTTCAACTCAAATGACATTAAAAATGAAGAGCAAAATAAATCCAAATACAATAGTGTTAGAGACTTTATTTCAGAGTGAAGTCTGTTCATTAATAAATACTCTGAGTGCAGTTGTTGAAACAATAACCAAAACACCTAACATCCTATTCTGTATGTCTCCTGGATACTAAACATATTCATTTGAGTTCATCACAATGACCAAATAAAGCAGATATTATTTCCACTACTATAAAACATTATGAAACTGAATGAAAGACTTTCTAAACCATACAACCTACTGATTGTAGGTCTGTTTGTTATTACCACACAAAATTAAGGTGTATTTTGTCCATGGTACTTCTATATGTAGTAACACCAGATCAAAATTAAAGAAATAAACTGAATCTTCTTTTTTATTTTTTTTAGTTGTAGATGGACACAATACCTTTATTTCATTTATTTATGTGGTGCTGAGGACCAAACCCAGTGTTCTACACATGTGAGGCAAGCACTATAAGACTGAGCCACAACTCCAGCCCTGAATCTTCTTTTATATGACTTGCTTTGGAGGATTCATTCCAGTTTCTCCATAATGTCATTTCCGGTCCTCCTAAATCGATCTGCTCTCTTTGATTATCTCTGACACATTTTTGAAATACTTCTATGGTTTTCAGCTTATCATGCCTTATACTATTTATACAATGTCCAAACATCTCTACCATAGTATAAGCCCATATTGGGCAGACACCATTACCATGGTGCCCATTAAAGGATCTAAACTAGTTCTTACACGGAATATAAATTTAATAAATATTTTTTGAACTGAATTGAGTTCAAATAAATTAAGCAGCACATTCTATAGCCTTTAAGCTTTAAGTGTGAATGACTGCTGAATTGTTAGAGGTATCCTTAGGAGAATAAAGAAGAAATTAATTTTTCAACTTTTGAATGTGCACAAAATAACAATCTTAAAATAATTTTATGACATTATTTAGATACCACTGCACTGTGTAATGTCTAATATATTTGCACTTATGTCTTATAAAGCATATCGTTTGCATTGCAGTTTTGTTTTCTGTTAATCTTTTAAGTTTCTAAGAATATTGACTAAGAACTTGGACTTGTTGTCTTCTCCCATTTTTATAGATAAAAAGAGGGATTAGATGATTTCCTTTCCATAGTTATAAGAACATTTTAATCCGAACCCACCCACCTCCAGTTACCAGTTAACTCTAAATTGGCTTATTAAAAGACACGGTGCTCACTCTTTAAGTGTTGCTTCAAAAGTCTTTCTGCACAGAAATTTTGAATTTGCCACAGGTCACAAGGCCTGTATTAATTAGCATATAACAGTATCATGAAGTTGAAAATATGCTATGTTCAATAAATATAAAATTAATTATTCTTTAAATATCCTACTTAAACTGATTCTTCTTCTAGTGCTATGTATTCCCTTGATGTAAAATGGTTAAGCATCTCTTTTTGATTCCTTTTAGATTTTGTATTGAGAAACAGGGGAACTTCACAACATCAGCATTCAAATTCCCCAGAAACTCTGTATTAGCTCATCTTTGCTCCAGGCAGAAAAAGGTGACCTATTTGTTAAGTCTATTTTTCGTTTTCACACATGTAACACTAATTAACATTTAAAAAGCCCCACCTCCCTTCTTGTATCCCTGATAAGAACTGGATATTAAAATAATGTAGGACTACTATAGTCAATGAGCAGCTTCAGGACCGAAACTGATGTTCAAGTTATCTCAACAGGGAAATATAAGTTTCTGTAACCCAGTAACAATTACAAATTAAGAGTTCAGTGATGCTATGATGTTGAATTTTTGTAAGGTAGCTTAAAGCATGAACATTGAAAGGAAATACTCATATACCACTTGACCTTCATGAGATCAGATGTCATGCCCTATATACCGTATTTCTTCCCATTTGCCAAGAGACATATTTGATTGGAGAAACCCTACACTGAAGACTTGTGGGAAAGAAAATTCTTAGTTATTTTCCATTTCAGTTTTAACTTTACTGGGAAATGAAAGATAAATAAGCTATGAGATTTTCTATAATATAATCCTTGGACTATAACACTTGGACTTATGATTTTTTTTTCTTTTTACGTCACAGTTTAAACTGTAGAGGAGGAAAAGTTTATTTGGGAGCTCATGATATTGGAGTTCTTAGTCCATAAGAGGTTGGCTCCATTCCTCGGTCTCAAGGTGAGGCAGGATATCATGGCAGAAGAATATGGCAGAGGAAAGCAGGGCACACAAACATCAGGAAGCAGAAAGAGAGCTCCACTTGCCAGATACAAATATATACCCCCAAGCCACACCCCCAATTCCGCCTCCTGTAGCCACACCCCACCACTTTAGTTACCACTCAGTTAATCCCTATCAGGGAATTAATCACTGATTGGGTTAAGACTTTCATAATTCTATCATTTCTTCTCTGAACCTTCTTCCATTGTCTCACACTGAGCTTTCCGGGAAAGCCTCACATCCAAACCATAACAGGAATCAATAAACTGAAGTTCAGAAAGCAGAAGAGACTAGCATCTTTTCATTGTTGAAAATTCTCGAATTCCATGAAGCTGAAATCAAGCTTTGCACACAGGTGTAGTTTCTTTAGGTTTGATGAACAAAATTTCCTCTTATAATGGGGGTAAAAAAAGAAATTTTTATTCATGAAAGATAATTTGGGGGGTGAACCTTGTCATTTATTGACATCTAGTGCAAGAAACATATACTATCATCTAAATGCAGATCAGGGCAGAATTCATTCAAACTAACACTTGTTAAGAATAGCAAATGAGGGAATCTGGGGTTGGCTCCCACTATTCAAGGGTTCATTTTGCCTTTCAGGTAACCATGAGATGATTTTCAAAATCCACATTTGTTGAGGCTACTCATTTTCAACCATCAGTTACTTGCATATTGTCTTAGTGTTAAGAGCTTCCTAGGACTAGAGAGTGCTGTCTGAATTTGGTTACTGTCAATTTAGCAAGTGCTAACTGAGCATCAGCTATGCTCTAGGGACAACAGCATGAAGCCATTGTTCAGTCTTCCTCCAGTTAGGCACAAGAGAGAGAAACCTGTGTTTACCCCATTATAGAGGTGTTATTTTAAATAAAATAACCAAAGAACTGACAAGAAGGAACAAATGTCACAGCTTCAGTTTGACCTGGGCTTAAAATGAATAAGATTTTTAAAATTGAATCTTTTGTCCACTCTTCCCCATGACGCCCTCTCTTGTCCATTCTTCTGGGACAATTTCATTTACGAATGAATATCAGATTTTGCCTTTCCCCTATTTACATCCTCTGATGGCTTCCTGTTTCTTCCATGGCATGCAACTCTTGGTAATCTGATGTCACCTGAGAGAAGGCTTCCTGGATTTCATTCTTTAAAGCAATCTTCACACAACCACCCTGTTTGCTATTCTTTCTAGCATACTCTGAAAATATTGTACTTCTTATGGTCTGTCCTATCACAACCAACCTTATGTCCATGAAATGTAACTATCACCAAAGGAGCCCTGTTTGTTATGCTCGCCAATGTCTTCCCAATTCTACAACAAGGGTTGGCACATGGCAGAGGCTGTCATTGTTGTGAATAAATTAATAATAATCTCTACATTTTCATAATATTTCTCCCATTTAGTAATGAAGAATCTTGTAAATGTTACTTTTGTACAACCAAATATACCAATTGATATTTGGGTATGGTTTTACTAACTTAGTAATCTATTTAAAAAAAAAAAAACAGAATCTAATGTAATAAAAAAAAGGAGGCATGAAGTGTTCATGGCATCTATTCCTTGGAGTCTTTGGCCAGTGCTGTGAGCCTTTTCCCAGCACTAAATTCACAAATGTAAGAAAAATTAAAAATAAATTACCTCCTCCTCTTTTTTTCAACAGTACCATGGTCTTTGAGTGTTCCCCAAAGAGGGTACACAGGGTCAGTTTGCACATAACTAGCAAGGTTGAAACACTATTTCAGTTTTGTTGCAATCTTCCCTTTATGGGAAAGCTCACATTCCAATATTATTAAAAATGCAAACCAATAAGACATAAAATGGCTTGCTTATTGCTAACATTTATGCAAAACCACTTAAAATGTTAAAAATATTAATCTCCTACCCTATGTAGCAATTAATGCTGCACATAGGACTACAATTGTTTTTTTCCAGTGGAAAATCACTGGCAATCCACCTTCTCCTCTTCTACTTAATTAACACAACTATATATATCCTTCAAAGTCACAGGAAACCGTTGTAATTGCTTTTGTAAATTCAACTAGTCTCCAACAAAGAACAGATTTCTAAATTAAATGCAAGTAATTTGAAGCTTAAAAAAATCAAGAATATAGGCATTCTTACCTTGGTATAGTATGAGGTGATATAGAGGTCAGGAAAATAAAGAAAAAAGTAATAATTCCTGGGCCTACCTTTGATTCTCTGTTATCAAGAATATTTTTTTTGTCAAACAAAAATCATGCAATACAAAACATAATTTAAAATAATTATAAAAAATATATAAATAATTATATTTTGTAATCAGCCATTACAAAATTGTTGACAACATAGTTATGTACTGAATCAATTTGGAATCAATGACTCTGTGTGTGTGTATGTGTTTGTGTGTGTGTGTCTGTGTGTGTAGAATAGCCCTAAAGACACTGAGAAGCAGAAGAAAATAATTAAGGAGTACATGAAAAAGGTAGAAAGGGAAAATTGTATTTTTTACTCATTTACTTATTTCTATAGAAGACAAAAGAGAAACAATGGGAAAATGCAAGAGAGATAGACAGATCAGAGATGAGATGTACACTACTGATACTCATGTTTTGTGGATTCTGTATTTGCAAATTTTCCTATTTTGTACAATTTATTTATAAACCCCAAATCAATACTCATGATGCCTTTTCAGTCTTTGCAGATCTGCACATATACAGAGCAATTAAAAATGAAGTCATGTGACAGACATTTCAGAGTTGAGGACAAACAAGGAAATGCTCTGCCTTCTTCTTTCAGTTCTCATCTCAAAAATGAATGTCTCATTCATGGAATATTTAGTGCTATGGTCTTTGATTTTTTGTTCTTTTTTGTCGGGGAGTTTGCATTTTAAAATGGCACCAACCACAGTGGTAAAGTGCTGTCTAGTGTGTTCTTAAGGGCAAGAAAACTGTGATGTGCCTTTCAGAGAAAATATTTGTGCTATATAACTCATTCATGCATGAGTTATATAGTATGGTTGGCTGTGATTTCAATGTTAATAAATTGGCACTGGATACTGAATATGTTGACTTACAGAGAAACACACATAAAACAAGTTATTTACTGATCAGTTGAAAATGTTGTAACCAAAGGCTTACAGGAACCTAACACAATATTTCCCCTAAGAGCAATAGTTTAGTATTTGCTAAATATGTTTTGTGGGGACTTTATAGAAAACAACTACCTCAATCAATATGTGTGTGGGGGCTAGGGATGTGGCTCAAGCGGTAGCGCGCCCGCCTGGCATGCGTGCGACCCGGGTTCGATCCTCAGCACCACATACAAAGATGTTGTGTCCACCAAAAACTAAAAAATAAACACTAAAATTCTCTCTCTCTCTCTCTCTCTCTCTCTCTCTCTCTCTCTCTCTCTTTAAAAAAAATATGTGTGTGTATGTGTGTGTGTGTGTGTGTGTAACAGGAGGAAAATACACAAGATGAGAGTGCTAACTAATTTAGGGTTGGTCAAGTGTTGGTCACTTATCTAAAAACAGAATTAAAGTGAATAAATAAGAAGTAATATGATTAGATTAACTAATGTGATTAACTTGAGTATGGAAAATCCAAAGTGGAAAAGGTTCATAGAAGGTAAAGAGTGAGAGGTAATGTTTTACTCAGCTTTTTGTTGCTATGACCAAAATACCTGACAAGAACAACTGAGAGGAAGAAAAGTTTTTTCAGGTTCAATGTTTCAGAAATTTCAGTACCTGATTGGCTGACTCCAGTGCTCTGAGACTGAGGTGAAGCAGAACATTGTGATGGAAGATCTTGGAGGAGGAAAGTGGTCAGCTCATGACAGCCAGGAAGGAGGAGGTGGGGAAGGGTGAGAGTTCTGGTACAAAATGAGCCAGGAATAAAATATAAACCCCAAAGACACTCCGAGTGACTGACTTCCTCCAATGACATGTTTCCTGCCAACAGTTACCTCCCAGTACAATGATCCTTAAAATTATTAATCCATCAAATGAATTAACCTACTGTTTAGCTTACAGCTCTCATAATCTAATCTTTCCTCTGAACATGGCTGCATTGTCTCACTCCTGAGCTCTTGGGAGACACCGCCCAAGAACAGTTAATCAGTAAGCCATTATTTTTTCTTTGATTTTTTTTTAATCAAAGGGAGAAAGTAAAACTTCTAACTTCCAGAACAGTTAACTTCAAGAGCATGTCTATGTTATGTATCTATTAGGTTCTATAGGCAAGGATTGTGCGAATGGCCCTAAGGGTCAAAGGCAGGGCACAAGAGCCCAATTCACATTTTACTTCTCACCCACTTTACTGGTCATCATTTTTAAGACAGGGAAAATAACATATCTGATAGGATTGTAGGGAGAATTCTAAAAGATAAAAAATAAGAGATTATAAAAGAGTACATGGCATGACCACAAGGACTCAATAAATAATGTGATTATAGTTAACTGGACCCCCCAAACTCACAGTTGCTAAGAAACTCTGGGTTATTTTATTTCCTGCCCAGTGCTTTTTCCAGCATGCCATTCTGGGGCTATTGAGGTACCATTGTGGCTGATTCCCATCTAAATACCATCATGATTGTTGGTTGGCATAGTTTGTGTTGCCAACATATGCTGAGTCAAAGGAAAATAATATAAGCAGACTGTTAAGAGAAAAAGTCATATTTACATCAGTTTTTGTGTAACAGAAGTTTACAAAAAATAGAAATAAGAAATCTTGCTGCTTTGCCCATCCCCTACCCAATTATCAGAATGCATAAGATGAAATGGACATCCATTATGAGAATAAATACAACTTGTGTAAGAAATTAGAAATCTTACTTTCTCTCTTTGATAAAAAGAAAAAAAAATGGTATACTGATATTTATCCAACAATGCTAAAATTCCTAGAAGCAATGGAACATTTTACCAAAGTTGGGGACAGACCTATACATGGTAAAATTTGTTAGAATTTAAGGTGAATTATTTGATCTGACTTTTTATTTAAGGATATCATTGAATAAAAGAAAATTATAGTGCATTAATATGATGGTTAATTTTGTGTCAACTTGACTGGGCCATGGGTTCCCATGTATCCGGTCAACATTGTTCTGTGTGCATCTAGAAGTGTTTTTCTAGATGAGATTATATTTGAATCCATGGACTGAGTAAAGCAGACCACCCTCCCCAGTGCAGTGATGAGACCTCGTCCAATTCATTGAAGACTAGTTCATCTGAAGATAGAACAAAAAGGTTGTTTCAGATACAATGTGCTTTTCCTCTGCCTATTGTTTTCAAGCTGGCACATTGATCTTCTCTTGTTTTTATACATAGACTCTTCAGCTCTCTTGCTTCTCAGATTCCTGGGCTCTAACAAGAAAAACACCATCAGCTCTCCCAAGTCTCGACTTTCTGACTCAGACTCGAACTACAACACTGGCTTTCCTGGTTCTCCATCTTGTTGATCACAGATCTCAGGATTACTCAAGTTTCATAACTGCATGAGATAATTTCTTATATCATAACAATTCTCTCTCTCTCTCCACACACACACACACACACACGTCTGTGTGTGTGCATATATATATATATATATATATATGTACATATATATACATTTTGTTTCTCCTGACTAATAAAATGACCTTCCCTATCAGATCAGATCAACATGAACCTACTTAGAAATTCTGTGCCATGTGTGATTAATTATAATTTTTAATAATTGATTGCTTTGCATGTCAGATGGAATGATTCAGAGTACAACTGCTATTTTAAAATATTTGGCCAATCTTATCTTTATCAAAATGAGTGGTGCAGAACTGGTAAATACAGTCTACAGATATTATAACACTGTACTCGGAATTAGAACAGATAACATTGAAAAGTACTTCAAAGAATGTTGATTTCATTCCCCCCCCCTTTCAATTGGATTCTGGCAAAAAAAGTTTATATTTTCATCTAGGACAGCTTAATATTTTAAAAAAGAGAATATTTCTTTTTAAATCCATTCATTTAACTGCCTACTTTTGTATTAAATATAAACCACTTCGTGTCAGTCTTACTAGAAGCAAATATGCCTGTAATATAACTTCCCGTAATGGATTCATTGGAAAAAGTGACTTGTTTTCATTCCAAAACAAATAATGGTACATTTTAGTCATTTATATTGACTTTGAAATAGGTATATTTTCATGACTAGCATTTATACTCATTCCTAAAGAGCTGACTAACAAAGAATGTTAGTGTCGATTTCTGAAGTATTTCATCAATAAAATAGTGTGATTGTTGCTGTTTGTTAATTTTATGGTCATAAAAATTGGAGCATTTCATGAAAGGAGATGAGACTATACTTCAATGAATTGTCCCAAGTGCACACCACTTATTATGCATTTGAAGGCTAATGAACTCGACCATAAAAATCCACCTCATTGAATTTCATAAATATTACAAATAGGTAAGGAGCCTCTAAATAAGCCATCAGATTTGTTAAATCTAAATGTTTATTTTTATCTATTTGTAGAATAAGATGAAGGCATTTCTCACCATCAGAGTGTAGGGTTAATGCAAGAGAAGACTATTAAACTCTCATCACTTAAGCATGATAACTGACTCCTGTGCCTATATAATGTTTTAAAGCTATTTTTAGACCATTTATGCTTTTCAATTTATACTAAACATCCACCAAGAGATTTCCTATTAAATTTAGTGCTATATTTTAAATGATCGGCACAACTTGATTTTAAATAAATTTTAGTGCAAAAGTAATTTCTTTTTTTTTTAATAATAATTTTTCTTAGTGCATCACTGGGTCTGAAGAGTAGCTTCCGAGTTAAAATCATTAAACTTCTTTTAGAATCACCAAGTGGCTAAACTTTGCTGGATATAATGTGAATTCTAAGGAGTTAATCAGTGCTAAAATGATAAAACTCGTGTGCTTCTTTATTTCTTGTGGATGAAAATGATTTAAAAGTGTCAATATTTCACAAAATGTTATGGAAACAACAGAAAATTTTCAAATAAGAATCAAAATGATTTTTTCTTTTCTGGTGAAATTCTTAATTCTCCCAGAGTACTGTTGGTTGGAATACTATTTTGTGAAGGACTGATCTGGAAATCTGGATGTTTATGACAGGGAAAGTTGGAATTTTACCTGGAAGGAGTAGATGACAGTTGGGAATGAGTGGCTGACTCACCAAGGAAGGCAGAAAGCTGAGGTGGAATACAAAGACGCTATTGATGGCCTTTGTCTGTGGCAGACAGAAGCCTAAGGGAAGGGTGACTGCTCTCTTCTGGTGTCATGAATGTCACATGATAGAAAGTTTTATGTTTGTTTCTGACATTAGGCAAACAAAACCCTTTTGAGTGCTGAATTAGGCTCTTGTTTTGAGGCTGCAAGCTGCTACTCATTCCTATTGATGAGTCCTGATCTGATTGCTGCTCTTTTCATTTTGATGGTGTTAACTGCGTGGGGAATGTGGGTAAGAGGCCTGCGACAGGACCACCGACCCTATCTCCCTTGAGTTCACATAGCTTGTGGAATTTTCTTTCTTTCATTTTCTTTTTTTTTTTTTTTTTAATTTTTTTTCAGGGAATGGGGCCGTCTCAGGAGCTTCCCAATCTCTTTGCTAAGATGAACAATAAAAGTTAGGCCTTCTAAAACCAGTTTAGCAAAAGACCCTTTTTTCTTTTCCCTCTGGAGAAGGATACAACACTATCACCACGATTCAGCTTTGCTTGTCTGTGTCTGTGCAAATTGTGAGGGAAAGAGTGCTTTGAGGGAGCCCTTCCTGTTCCCTTTGGTCCCTGTGATCTGAACTCACTTGAGGTTCTGAGGTTCAAAATTCGATGACTTGGCAGGAAAAGATAAATCTGCTTTTTAAAGGCACGGTAAGGATTGTATTCTTGTGGAGGGAGTCATAGATTGGAAAATCGAAAGTCATTTTTAAATCCCTTGATTATGGTAGTCTTTTAAATGTATACATTTATTTAGAATTAAAAGAATCTAGAGAAATGAGAATAATTTCTTCTTTCCATGGCCAGACTTTGAAGTGGAGAAATGTGGAACTAAAAGCAAATAGCATAACCTGTTTTAATCAAAAGGATCCTAGCAAGAAACAATCAATTAAAGAACAGTCTGATTCTCTGCGACATCAATGTATGAAAATCTGTTAGACGCCAGATTGTGTCTCAAGACACATATGATGAACTGAACAAAATGACCTGCTAATAGCTTTTACGGGTAATAAATGCATCATGTTATTGGTAATTCTGCAGATGGTAAATCAAGCTAATATCGAAGCTGAAACAAGCTACTTGTTAAATATAGCTCAAAATGTTCTTCTCTGTTATTCAAGAGCTGTATTGCACAGAAAAGAAAGATGATTACTCCTTATATTTCTAAGCATCTTAAATGGATAAACATTCCCTTTTGCTATAGAGGCATTTTAATTTTTAAATCCTTTGGAGAGAGCATGCCTGAAATAAATCTAAGCTGGGAAACACTATGTTTATTTAGATTATGAGCAGAAACTAAAATATAAAACCTGTGCTGAAATTGAAGTGGGACACTATTGCATAGGATGCACATTAAGTGGTATTTCCAATCAGCATTTGGAAAACTGACCTGGTAGATTTGAACCTTTGAGCACAATGAACATTAACAAATGATGGAAGGATGAACATGCCATTCATACTGTTGACTCTCTTAGACAGTCTAATATGTGAAGAATACTGTTTATTGTTATAAGATCTGAAATAGCAACACAATTCTAGGGGAAAAAGAGAGGAAAGAAAAGAAAAAACAGAAAAATGGTTGAAGAGAGCACTCTTATTGGTAATAAAAATTGGTAAAATTATTGGTATTGGCAACTACCAATGATATACAGAAGAAATTCAATTAAACAAGAGAAAAAAATTGGCTTTGCATATGGATGTTTTAGATAATAGAATCCCAAAGTGGGATCCTCCCACCTCTCAGTTGGTTAATTTTAACGTGAAATTATTTAGTTGGGTTATCTATGTGGTATATAAGTAAACTCAGTAGTTTGTATTAACTAGTGATAAAATTAGTTCTAAGCGAGTATTTTTACAAAGTGCAATTTCAGATATATATGTATATATATTAAATTATTTATAACAGTTTTTATATAAAAGTAATTTAAGGTATATTTATGTTTCAGACATTATTTTCATGTATATGTATACATATGAATGTATGTGCACAAATATACAGATATATATATATATATATATATATATATATATATATATATATAAAATATTTTATGAATTACTAGCTTTATGGTAGTTGTAAGAAACCACAGTAGATTATTTGGAGTAAAAGAAATATTTCTTTTTCTCTATAGGAAGGTTATATATGTCCAGTGAAAAATATGTAGTGTGAGGCTGAGTTCAAAATCTAATGTGTTTGCAAAATGGATGTATTTCAGATCTACACTTACCTGTTACCTGTAACATCTTAAAAGAAAATCAGTTTAATGAAAATCAGTTTAATGTCGTAAATTTCTAGTTTTTTAATGATAACAAATTGTTAGCTATTTACCAATTCTATGATATGAGTTTGAAGACAGGCACAGCTATCCTAATATTTAGCAGTGAAAGAAAGGTGAACTATCATGTTGTTGGAGGAACAAATATTTATACTCCATTAGTATCCATTGATTCACTACAGAATCAGAAATTTATAATAAGATTATTGTCATTACAAACTGCAGTCCTTCAAATTTCTCTAAGTATTCCTTTTCAACAAGAAAAAGAAGCCCAATGTCTTCCTTAGGTCTTTTTAAGGCGTTTAGTCAATACCATTTCTCCTCTTTGTCTGTCTTCCCCAATAATTCAATTGCTTCTAGAACCATGAAAATGGTAATAAAGAGGTAATACTTTCTCATTTTTTAGGATGTTTTCAACTCAAAGTAATAGAGAATACAAGTGAAAGTGATCTAGACAATAAAGACTTTTATTTTTTTTACATAACAATGTTTCCAAAACTAGGCAGCCCTGGGGTTAGCTCACTAGCTCAACACTAGGAACTTAGAATGTCTTTCCTAGCTCTGCCATCTTCCATATATTAACTTCTTGTTTTAGGTGAGTTTTCTTTATATGTTCCAGATGGTAACCATAGTTCCTTACACTGGAGATGACACTACACAAAAGTAAAAAATAAAAAAAATAAAAAATAAAGAGAACAAAGAAAAGTGTTAAACAATTATGTATATAGCATACATCTTAGCCCTCACTTTGAACTTTTAAAAAAGTGGAAAAACTTCCCAAAAATTACCCAGCAGATTTTACCTTAGCTGTCATTTGCAAAACTTGTACCACATACTCAGTCCTAAACCAATCACTATGTCTGGGTAATAGTAATCAGATTACCACTCTTGGCTCCAACCAATCATGAGCCAAGCCTGAAACAGGGGAAGGACAGTTTCACCCCTTGGAATCTGGGGTGGATAGTGGTAGAAAGGGATGACAGAGTAAACTAACAGAGTAAAAGAAAGAAGGGATTCCAATTAGAAAAAAAAAAATCCATTGGGTCACTTGACTGCTAAGAACAGTAGTTTTAAAAATGAATTTAAAAAAAGACAATTTCTCTACCATATAAAAATAGTGGGAAAAGCAGCATAAAGAAATCAGACCATGACTAGGGTAGGTACTTTGGGGTGTCTTAAGGAACCACGCTCCTTTGACTTTCCTCATCTACCATCTTTCTGTGACCTACATCCTCAAGAACCCCTCATGAAAAACAAAATGGTAACCAGAATGCAGCCCTCACATCTAGTTTTTGGATAAGAAATAGAATTAAAGATGGGAATGAAGGAAGAAAAGGTTTAAAATTGCTATTGATATCTTTTTTGACCCCACATTTCACTACATGAACTTATCTAGTTGCAATGAAGGCTAGAATATATAGTATTTTAGCTGAGAATGTTGACTTCCTCAAGGTAGAATTTTTTTATAAGAACACAAAAAGGGAATGGAAATAAATGAATTCCTAATACAATTTGACACAGGGATCAATGGTCAATAACAAAGCACATGCTGTTCCCAAAATAATTTTAATGTCAAGATCAAGTTACAAAATATATTTATACATATTTTATATCTTGCTATGCAAAGAAAGAATTATATTCATAAAATATGCTAAGATATACTTGTTTAACACTTTTCTTTGTTTTAAATGCTTCTTACTACCTAGAAATATTATGAAATAGAGGATGGAAGAATCAGATTTAATACAAATAAGATAGTCATTCCATGAAGTTAAATAGAATTTTTCTGTATCCTTATCCATTTGAGACAGGGTAGGGGTGTTGATGGAACTGCAGTAAGAGGCAGTGTTAAAAAGTGGAGGAATTACTTCACATTTCTTCCTACAAAATATGTCCGAAGTTATTATCAGGAGATACTCTGCTGGCAACTACCAAGAAAATGAAAACTAGGAATGCAATGAAAATATGGTCATCATGTTGGGTTACATTTTTAGCAAAATCAAACACACATATGTACTTTTAATCTTGGTTAGAAAAATGTAGTGAAAGTGCCATTCAGTATATGCTGAACTCCTCACATGAGCAGCCACTTTCTGGAACAATGGGCTATAATTAAATATTCCAGAGTAAACGAAACCCATATTGTTCCCTCACCTTAGTAAAAAATGTAGACAAGTTCTATTAAGATATATAGATACCTAACATGCTTTATTTTTTTCCAATTGGTAAATAAAAGAAATGATTATTTTTTTTTTATTTCTGGTAATCAACTCTTTACCTTGGAATATCAACTTAGTTATATAGATCTATCTGCCAGTAGACTTCACTCTTCCAATTAGCTCAACAGAAAAAGTATGCATGAATAGATCCTCTAAATTTAAAAAAAAAAAAGTATATAAATCTGCTAAGAATGCTTCTTCTGCGCACATCAGGTAGGTTTTTAAAAAATAATAATAATAAAGTTCTAAGACAACAATGTAATGCGCTGCATCCATTGATAAGCCACAGGAGCATGAGTAAAGTGGACAGGTGGAGGACAGTCCGTTCAACAAGATGAACAAAGTGGGCTTTCTTTGGTGTAGAGAATTCTATGAGTAAATGAGTCAATTTTTAAGACTTCTGCAAAAGCTTAATTACCTTATTGTACATCAGGAACCAGACTTTTCTTCTCAATTCCTTTCTCAGATGTATGTACAATTCATGTTTTCTTCTATGTAAATTTCTAGTTTTGTAGCATGGAGAGGAATATCCTCTGAGCATCAAAGAGTTGATATAGTTGACAATAGACCTGAATTGTGCTTCAAGCGCTTCTATTTGTACTGGAGATATGATCCCAGTTTTCATTCCAATTTTTCTCACACTTATAATGAAGCTACGATATTTTTACAACTACCCTTCCTTATATTCAAACACCAGAATACTAATGATATTTTGGTGATAGTGCTGACGACTGTACAGGTAATGCTTCTGTATTTAGTGGCATCTCCTTACAACATGGTTTGCTAAAGATCACATGAGATGTGCCCATTGCTTTACTTTCTCCAGTAGGATTTTGTTCCTGACATTATCAGAGGAACATCATTATATTTTGGTCTCTTTTATAAGACAGGTTTACACTGTGAAGTCCAGAGAGGAGGTCTTGAATTATTACTAAATCACTTGTCACTGTAATTATGAAACGTTTTACTAATTCTTCTTACATTCATGAAATATTGGTTTTGAGTTATTAACTGTGAATAATGGTTAAAATAAAAACATAAAAACTTTCAAACTTCTGTCACTTCTAACATTTTGAGATTTTACTGTCACTGACTGATGTGGAGGTAACCTATTTACACTGACTCAAACTTGTTGACATTTAAGTGTTAAAAAAAAAAAAAACACTATCTAAGCAGTGGAAAGAATATAGGAATGACATTCACTAATATTTCCAGCTGTCAACAAGTCGGGATTCTTACTAACTGTGAGCCCTTGAAGTACTGGGTGCTTTGGATGGAGTGAGAAATACTGTTACTCCAGGTTTTACTTTTTTTTTTTTTTTTGGTAACCATATAGTGTCTGAACTAATTAGCAAAATATGTATTTTACCACGTCTCCTATCTCTAATGTGCATGATCCTCCCTTTAAACAATAGCAGAAAATAATATTTTCAGGCATTTAACAGACAGATGGAATAGGTGATCATTCACATGAAAACCAAGGACACCACCATCCCATAAGAAAGAATTTAATTAAAGATCTATTTTTAGTAAGTAGGTAAGTAGTAGCACAAACTGTAAAATGTTCCTACACACACTAAATCATGGAAAAAAGATTAAATGAGTATTCTTTTCTTTTGTCTTGCTGAGGAAAATATAACCTTTCATTTGAACATTGAAAGAAAACACCCCCACTGATGTTTCAGTAGCATGTCTACCCCTGCATGTATCCACTCTTACTGAAATGAGTGGGTCTGTCTCTCTACATCTCCTGGCTTCTTGTTTTCTAAGAAGATGAAAGGCAGAAAGACAAAAATGCAGGGGAGTAAACAAGGCACCCATTTTCCTTCTCAGTAATAAAGTTAATGAAAAAGCAGTTCCTATGCATCTCATTGTCATGGGAAAGGATGTTAATACTTGCTAAGAGTGCAAAACTTAGTGACTAAGTGTTTTGCACTAACCAGCCTGACCTTTGTTCCTAGCTCCACCACTTACTGATTGTATAAACTTAGCAAATTACTGGATTTCCTCATGCCTCAATTTTCTCAGCTGAACAAGAAAGATAATAATAGCTACCAATCTATTGTTTTTTGTGGGATTACAGTGTTTAGAACAATGTGTGGCACATACTACCAATCACCATATTGCTCACTGTTCTTATTGCTTCTTCTTTGCCCTGGTCTTACTCTCAGAACTGCTTTGAATAATTTTGGAAGGTGGCAGGGTTTCTCAGTAGTGCTTCCACACTGCCAATTTCTCTTTTGTATTCTTCAGATTTTGTTATACATGTGTATGTTGTTTATTAAATTACTCTAAAACTTAGCTACTTTAAAAGCAACATATGTATTTTTTTTAATCTTTTTTTTTTTTTTGTGGTGCTGGGCATTGAACCCAGGGCCTTGTGTATATAAGGCAAGCACTCCACTAACTGAGCTATCTCTCCAGCCCTTCATATTTCAATTTCTCTGCATTTAGTTCGAACTTTCTGCTGAATAATAGTCTGTCAACTGGGACTATGGTATTATCTGAATGTCAAATAGGACTATGGCATCATCTGAAGTTAGAACTCACTAACATGACCAGCTGCAGAGTCATAAGGCAACCTCAGGCAAGGTCCAGGTGGTGAAGGATACCAGGTTTCCAATGACTACAGTTAATTTGTAGGTTGTCTTTCCATTTCAGTAATACTGTTTCTTAATTTATTAAGCCAGATTTTTTATCCTATTTTGATAAAATCACACCTAAAGTCTACTCATGTAAGATTAGACTTTACTAATGTCTTGGGAGGAGATAGAGATGGATTTATATCACAGAAAGCAAAAAAAAAAAAAAAAAAATTCAATTGAATATTACACTTTTTATGTTATTCAAAGAACTCCATAAATAAGGTTTTACAATATCAATTTGCACTAACCTGCATCATGAGAACTAGCTGGGGTCTCCTTTCATTCTCTCTCATCTTTTCTCTTCATCTGCTTCCCTCTGATTGGCAAATTCAACCCACTGTACAGCAATTAACCAATGTTCAGTGGCTGTTCCCCATCTAAATTAGTGGATTTGATACTAATGTACTCTAAAGAATCAAAAATCTTTACATTTAATAGCATTCAAATACTTAGAAAACTATTATTGTATTAAATAGCAGTGATATTTCTTAAATTTACTTTAGGTGTTTCAATTCTTATTAGTTTTTACTTTTGGGATTTCTGTAGTTCTATAACATAGAAATTTGGGTGTGGGCTAATTCGGTTTTTAACAATTAAACTAGTTTTATTTAAGCTGCTTATTACCTGCCTATTTATAATATTGAAAACCTTCAATGTAAGGTTTTAAAAGTTTTTATTATTATACGTATTCCTATCATTTTTATGTTTCCTCACCATGTTGAGGTGTGAACAATTAGGTTCATTTCAGACATTTGAAGAAGAAGAAAAGTAGAGTGTATAAGGACTCAGAACAATGTCCAGGTCTTTTGTCAAATATTCTCTGACCTTATTTAATTATATTTCTATAGGTACTTCTAACTTTTATTTTGCAATTTAATGTACCATTTCCTTTCCTTTGTAGCTAAAGTTGTGATATAATCTGCTATTAATTTAATTTGTCAAATTTAAAATCTTTGTCATCTCTTTCAAAATTCTAATTGTTGAAAATTGAAAATTACACCATGAGAACTTAATTCTTTGCACTAAAGATTTACAGCAATCCCACCCAAAACCAAACAAATGTTTTGAAGGAGACTGTATTGAAGATTTAACTAGTAATGGTAAAATAAATAAATAAATAGATAGATAAATAAATAAAATGTTTCAGACCAACCATACACATAGGAGAAGAAAAGGAATAAACAAAGCAAGAGTATTATATATTAAAACAAGAATTGATATTAGTATGTGAGACAGAAATATATGAAGGGAGCAGATCACTAGAGGGAATGTTGTAAACTTTCAGATTCTTAATCATATTTTACAGCAAAATAAAACAAGAAATCCTTGGTGTTTCAAATAATATCCATCACTGAACTGTTTTCGTGAGCTTAATGATTGATATTAACTTTTATTTTCCACATTTTGGTTGTCCATGATAACTTTTTCATTTACACAGTCAATTAGGTTTTACAAATTTAACTTGTAATAATAAGAGTGACCTAACTTCAACTATCTTTGTTGACATTATGCTTCATTCAAATCAGCTAAAATATTTTAAATTCAAAAGAAAAAGATACTAGCAAAGGGCAGACTAATGTATTAAATTACCTGAGAGGAAAAAGAAAATCTTTTTTGTTTCAATTCACATTAGCACTAACCTTTTGAAATTCAGGACAAAAGTGATAGGTATCATTAGCTCTTTGCTAGACAGTGTTTTTTCTTCAGAAAATGTTATCAAATTTCCATTGTTAAAATAACTTTTTCCTTTGACAAGCACAGAACTGTATACTTCACATAATCACCATGTACATGCCATCAAGGAGATGTTCAGAAACTGGACCCAGTATTAATAAAGAAAAAAGACTTATTATTGTCATTTCTCATTCTATTTCAACCCAAGGAGTGTTTTTCTTTTCCATTCTCCATTTAACAAGGTTCTTTGTATATCTACTGATTTTTTTTTTTCCCTCCATGTTAAATAACTGTCTCAATGCTCCTAAGTTTATCTTCTCCAGACACTTTCTAGGAATTACTGGAACATTCTAAATTTCAATAGGATCTTGTTACTGGCAGTGATGCATATATCCCATTTTTCTATTTCCTTCTCATAGCAATAGGAAACTCAGAATAAATATATTAAAAAAAACAAGGTGACAAAATAATCAGCCAAAACTCACCTGGTCAACAGTTGCTGTATGAAGCAAAAGTCATAAACTAATTATAAAGATTTGTATATGTCTGTTTTTCCCTTCTTAGCACACAAGCAAATAAAATTTGTCATTAGCACAAAATATATCACTAAATCACTTAGGGAAGAACTCATAGAATCTTTACTCAGATGCAAGCGTCATTCTTCCAGGCTACTGCCCTATGTGAGATAATAAAAAATAACTTCTTGTGAAATAATAATGCACTTCTACAATGATAATCAAAGTAACATGATATTTCATGTGTTATTTTATCTAAATATTTTGTATATATTAACTTTTTCCTTAATGATATTAAATATGAGTAAAATTAATTATTATGGACCAATTGTTTATTACATTAGCAGGCTTCTGATAAGAAATTTATACCATATCTATAACATAGCCCTATGAGGTAGCCACTATTATTATTTTACTCATGAAGAAAAATACTGAGAGATTAACTTATGTAGAAGTTACAGAAGTTGTTTTATCACCTTGGTTTTTCAATATATAAATATTATATATATATATAATTTATATTATTTTATATTATATATATAAATTAGCTAGAGTGGGAAAAGGAGAGTTATTGTCACACCCAAGAACAGCTCACACAGTGGAAGGGAAAAGACCTTCAGGATTGGAATGGAAGACCCAGAGCCATCCAAATCCAACCCTTAGCAGCTTTTGTCAACTCTGAACATCTTGATTCTTCCATAACCTAAGAAAAATAAGTGAATTTTCTCTTTCCCCTTCAACTTGGCAAACCTAGGAAAGACACTGAATGAGAGTACTACTAATGAAGTTTCACTTCAGATACTGTGTTAAAAATTTTACACTCCACAAAATTCCAAATGGCTGGTTATTATTATGCCCATTTTTATTTTAACAGAGAAGGAAAATAAGCTTAGAGAGGTCAAGGGGCTTGCCCAAGTTGCAGTAGTTAGTAGGTGACTGTTCTTGCTTTCCAATTAAGGCAGTGTGACAAAGATCCCATCCCTTTGCAACTATTCCATCTGCACTGTCGCCCACTGACCTGGCCTAGGTCTCAAACCTGGCAATGAATCAATTGCACTGGCCAGGCCAAAGTTATTATACTGGCTCTATCTAGGTCCCATGCCAAACCTGGAGGCAGAAGACTTAAATCTGTCACAGAAAGAACTGGCCATTTCAAGGAACTTCCCTGAGATGGAATGTCAGTAGGAATTTAGATTTGTTAATTCCAGAGTCCAAATTCTTACCTTACTTATACTATCTTTAATAGCATCTTGTGTTGCTATCTCATTTTACAAATGAAAAAGTCTACATGGCAAAATCTAAATTTCCCCAAATTTATGTGGAAAAAATTAGAGGGAAACAAAACTTGATCTACATCCTGTCATCCCTTAACCCAAAGCTTTGCCCGCCCTTCTCAGCTTCTTTGTAGTAGTTGATGAAATGTTTCTATTATAACTATTTCTAAAGAAAGCTGTTTCAAAGACTCCCATCTGAGAAACTGAGAAAGCTCAAGCATTCCGTAGTAAAATCAGGTCTGTATTTAGTTTCTGTTCTAGTTTGCTAGGGTTGCTGTAATGAAGTACCACAACGTGGTTGTGAAACTACAGAAAGTCATCATTTCACAGTTGTTGAGGATAGAAGTTTGAACTTCTAGGTGTGGACACGGTTGATGTCTTCTGAAAGCTGTGAGGGTGATCTCTCCATTTCGTTCTTGTAACTTGTAATTATTGTCTTTTGCTGGCAGTCTTCGGTGTTCTTTGGCTTGTAGATATGTCACCCCCATCTCCTTTTTCGTAGTCTCATGTATTCCTCCCATGTCTACCTGTGTTCCAAGTTCCCCATTTTATAAGGACACCAATCATATTGGATCAGGTAGCCCAACTCTTCTCCAGTATAACTTCAACTTCATTAACCACAATGCAACAACTCTGTTTGCGAAAAATAACACATTCTGAGGAAGTTGGGGTCAGGATTTTAACCTGTGAATTTTCTGGGACACCAATCAATCCAGACCACTTTTTCCAGTAGGGAAAAAGTTCAAGGAAATTGACCTAGTTTTTCTGCTAAGGAAACGTACTATAATTTACTTTTATTAATGCTAAAGAGAGAGGTAGATAGAAAATTAGCCCAAGAGCAGTCTGGAAGAAAGTTATGAAAATTGGAGTGTGGGAAAGAGTATGGGATATAGCAGAGGCATATCATGGTGGTCAGAGCAGGTGTAGAAGGACTTTGATTGACTCTTTGGTAGTTGGTTCAGATCTAAGATGCCTCTGAGGTATAAAGCAAATGGTATGGCCAAAGCACCAGGAACAAAAACTCAACTTTGACCTCGTTACTGAAGATTACTCATTGGAAAATGTGGTTAAGGGAAAAAAAGGGAGAAATAGAAGAATGGGGAGATCAAATATTAAGATGCAGAGTCATTCTTGAATTCATCAAAAGGGTTAGTATCATTATGAATAACATCTTTGGAACTACTTTTATTCAACAAACCACTTCTGAATATTTAAAATGCAATTAGTGACTTTTTAAATATACATTTCCGGGAAGCCAATTGGGTCTAATCAGCTTTGTCTAAAACATTTTCTTTGGAATTTATAAATAATGATGATCTATATAATATAAGCAGAAGCCTCATATTAATGGGTTCTTAAATTAGTTAATACATGTAAAACATTTACAGTAGTGCCTGGCACATAGGAATGCTATATAAGTATATGCTACTATTAGTTGACTTTTAATCCTTTTTAGGCAAATGAAGGAAGATATTAATGGACTGGAGTGGATTTTCTCTGAGCTCCTGCCACATGGAAGAATTTATTTTCAGATGTCCATGTTCCAGTGAAAAAAATACACATTTGGAAATAAAAACCTCAATATTGATAAATGAAAAGAGCAGATTTTTTTTTTTTGCTATTTCATGCTCTACCCATTCATTCATTCACTCAATATACAGTTGACAAATTAAATGTTTACTCTTTTTAGCATTCTAACAGATCACTAAAACTCATACCAACTCCAAAATATGTTGGATCATAAGATATTAGTTTGATATAAATGTTTCAGAAAGTGAAAATTTTAAATATTTTTATTTTTATTGATATTAATTTTGAATTGACCATATTCATCTTAGTATTGCAATGAGGGATTATATTAAGTAATTTTGTTTTACCTAACATTAAGCCACTATATTGTCATAGTTTAATAAAATTTCTCAGGGCTATACTCAAATCCATAATGATGGTAACATAGTAGACATAAATCATTTCCTATTGGTGCTATCAGTTGCTTTTTAAATTCATGTGTAAATGATTTTACTGGAAGTTTTATACCATATCTCATTTGCATAACTTTTGTATATTTTGCTTTTGTGTGTTGCTTGCTTATTTTAGGTGCTCAATTAACATGTTCAATATTGTTTTATGTGGCTTTAGGTGCACTTACGTGTAGAATCTAAAAATGCTGATTTTAGAGAAGGTCAAGATGGAATAGTGGTTAATACGTATTAAGGAGAATAGCGGGGAGGTGAGGATGGTGAGAGAAGAGTTGGTAGGCACAGTGTTACATTTAGAGAAATAATATATGGTGTTTCATCACATAATTGGTTACCAATTATAAACTGGATTATTTTGAAATAGTGTGAAGGATTTTGATTATTAGCAGAAAGAAATGATATTTAATGTGTATCATAACACAATGTATACATGTATCAAAAACATCACACTGTACGCCTACATATATACCATGATTATGTGTTAATCAAATATGAAATTTAAAAAGTGAATTGAGAAAATTCTTATGATATGAAAGACTTGGTGAGCACTCATACAAGGTGACTTGCTTTCGAGAGGAAGGAATTTTCATTAAAAAAAGTCTTACTTTCTATGTAGGCAAGTACGGTAACAAGGGTCATCTACTCTCATTTGGTCTCTCCTCTCATTTTCATCTTTTGACACTGACTTTTGCTATTGCAGCAAGAAAATCTGAACCTGATACTCTGTTCTTTTTGCCAGAGTGAACCAGTATTAGCATAGATATTATAAACTGATGCTGGTCCGTGATACGTTCTTGGCATTATAAGCAAATTAGTTAAGAACAACTAAAATAATGCATGTTACTCAACCATGTATATGTTTATAAAATTCACTTATCTTTATATATTTGAATACATGTGTTTTGAAAGTTAGTTACAAAGTAATATTTTGGTTTGTATTTTAAATGGAAATTTTAAAAATTGTATTTCTGATTTGAATAAAATGCCCTATAAGTCTTTCTATTTGGGGCTTTGAAAAGTAAGCACCTAAGCAAAAAAAAAAAAAAAAAAAAATCAGTTAATGTAAAAGTTACATTGAAAATCCTTTTAATTATTTATAAAATACTGTACATGTGACTGTCTACATATAAAATATTTGTATTTTATATGTGTATTTCAATGTCATTTAAATGCCTTTAAGAATGAGCAAACAGCACCCATGACATAAACTCCTAGAGGGTATAAAAGGAAAAATTCATGACAGTTATTAGTGACAGTAAGGAATAGTTTATTTAAGAGGCAGTGCTACAATGGAGGTTCTACAGTGGGAAGACCAATTAGGCCTTAATTCAAAAACAACAAGAAACAACGGGAATTTAAAGCCACAGAGCAAGGTTGAGGTCAGTGAATAGAAAATAAGAAGGTTAGTGAATAAGGTTTGGCACAACTTGACAAGATTCTTGCTGAAGATGGGAGAGGATGTTGGGATAATAGAAGTAAGGGAAGAAGAATTTAATCAGATATCAAGGTTGGTCACATATCAAGGGAGGGAGATTTCCACTGAACTGCTTCATCAGGTGTCTCGCTAAAACAGCACTAAGCAGGCCAAGGACAGAGCGACCAAGGTTGGGAATCAGTCAAAAGCATGACTCTGTGGAGTCTGATTCAAGTTTGGTCAAGGAGAAAGCTTTATTTCATCAGTGGGCTAGCAAATAAAACTCATGACATATTTAAAATTATTTCCCTTTCTCCCTTTCCTAGCATGTATTGTAAAATTAAAAAAGAACTACATGAGTTTATGAGAGAACTTCATGGTATTCTAATTTTCTTAATTGCTTTGTGTGGACATAGAAGCAAAGTAGATCAAAAACCAACCACCACAACACTAATTGCAAAAAAAAATGTAGATGAATGATCTCTTTTTCCTGCTTTCATAACATAGTCTCAGAATGAAATAGACATTATTATTGCTGTGTGTATATACATGACTGCATGACCAATGTGATTCTGCAACCTGTATACTGAGAAAAAATGAGAAATTATATCCCATCTGATTCAAATGTATGATATGTCATGGTCATTGTATTGTCATGTGTAACTAATTAAAACAAATAAAAAAATAAAAAAGGTAGTCTCTCTACATGTACACAAAACAATTTAGTAAAGCATATGCTTAGAATGTTAAATGGCTAAAAATAAAGCTAGAATTTAGTTCAATTCCTGAATTTTATTTTGAATTATTGTTTTCCTAATATTGTGAAAACAAAGCTTAGCTCCACTGCCAATGTCTATCAGCTTCTTAGTACCTTAAAAACAACTATTCCTGATATGATAAAGCTAACAAGTCCACAAAGTAGAACTGTAAAGAGTCCTTCATGTAAATTAATTATTCTTTAGTTGTACATATTTATGGGCACAGTATGTTTACAAAGTAAAGTGATCAAATCAGGGTAGGTAGCATTTCCAACTTTTAAATATTTAAACAAAATTTTTGATCAACCTGTAATCCTCTACCTCCCATTCTAACTTAGAAACACCATGATGTTCTCTAAATAGAGAGAAAGAACTCTATTTGGTATTTCTTATAATTACCAAGGAGTGAATTAATTTGATATAATCTCCCTTATGTGTGGAGCAGCTTTAGCAAATGAAGTTTGGCCTTCCATGCTGGTTCCTAGGAAAAAGAAAAGGCCCCCAAATTCCTCTCTCACATGTTTCAGAATATTTGAAATTTATTAGTAGGCAACCATTTATTTTTTAAAAAAATATAAATAGATTGAAAAATGCTGCATTTTCATGGCAGCTAAACTTTCATTGCAAATTAAAAGATAAGGTCAGATTTGGGGATTGAAGAGCCATGAATTTCTATTTTCCTACTGAAGTTGAACAGGGCAGAAGCTCCAGGGTAAAAGCACTGATAAAAGAACTGGAGGTTTCTTTGGCGCATTTTGAGACATCGTTTTTCCTTTCAAGTTCTGAAAACTTGGTATCACTGAGCTGAAGGCCAACATTTCCTTTCTTCCTTTCATCTGAAGTCCTGGCCACCTCCAAGCACTAGGGAAAGGCAGTGTCATCTCCTTCAATCCTAGCCCTGGGGACAATGCTCTTCTCCTTGTTCCCAACCCCTGGTCCTGGGCCCAGTCCCCAGCCTCCATTGTCCAGTCAGGTCTTAATTTCTGTGATGGATCTTTACTCTTCCTTTCTTTCACTGCATATAGTTTGCTTTTGAAGAAATCCTTAAAAAGGGCAAGGGTGAGAGACGGTGGAAACCGGTGGAATGAAGGACATGCTTGGGAAAGGAATTGAATTTTTGAATCAAATTGTCCTTTATTGGAAGCCTTGCTCCTAAAGCAGAGTTTTATTTTGCTAGGAATATTTGGACAACTTGTTTTTCTCTGAGGATCTAAAATCTTCTGGTACTAAATGGAATTAGTAATAATGACAGTGTTTCTTTCAGAAGACGTAAGAAAGAAGCAGTGCAAGTAAAATCCTAGGTTTCTGTCATCTTCTCTATTTCATCTCTAATGAAACAAATGACCCTTCCACAGCATCTTCCTTTGCTTTACCTTAAAATTTGAGTTAAGCCTGGTTGTCACCAAGTCTTAGCATGGCATCTTTTCCAATACTAGTTTGCTAAAATTTTTCAATACTAATTTCATGAAAATACTTTTCCTCTTGGAAGGAATCCTGTAAGAATGTATACCTGAAATACTTAATTAGAGGACAAGTATGCTTTAGGATAAAAAATTTCACAGAAGTGCATAAATATATTTGCTAGTTTTAATTTAAAAGTAGGAGCTGTTACAAGCTTTGCAAGGGGCATTTTATAAAATTGGTTATAAATGGCCTTCAAAGTTGACTTGTTGCTGGAAGTGACATCCATAGTTACTATCTTCAGCTTCTACATCGGTAAAATGGAAATTGCAGCAACTTTTAATGCAGGGAGTTCTTACTAGAGTAAACTGACTCATATCTAGACTCTATATCGTTAGTTACTATTTTTACTTGATATACTTTAAAACAATAAAATTTAAATTCAGCCATTAATCAGATTTGATTGACAAGTTAGACATTCTCCCAGTCATAAATGTAGCTAATTCAGCAAATTGTTCCTCTTATCTATGGACTGATTAGCTGTCCAGATAGACTGCTGCCTATAAACTAACTCTACTTAAATTGAAAAGAGGTAAAAAAATTATCTGTGTGAGTGTGTGTCCAACAATTGTGAAAAGAAATAAAACCAAATAAGATTCTATATATAACAGTGACAAATTATATAAAATACTTTTGAATAAAATGTAGCAAAAGAAATCAAGGCCACTAAAGGAAAATGCTAAGTCACTGAAGAGAGAGATGAAATACACTCAGTAAATAAGGATATATACCATGTTAATGGATTGGAGAATTCAGTGTGGTTAAACACCTCAAGAGTTTCACTCAATTGCAATATAAAATATATGAAATTAATAAATGATTTTAAAAGTTATATGAAAATGATAATGATAGAAAACAGCCAAAAATGTTTAAAAGAAAAATACTGGGACACTCACAGCACTCAGTTTCAACATTTACTACAAAGCTATACTTACTGCGGTATTTTCTTCTTAGTGAATAGATAGGCATACAGGTCAGTGGAACTCTGTAGCGCTGAGAGCCATAGCCAAGTAGGAATGACACATGGCAATTTCCTTGTCAGCCTACACAATGTTGCTTAGGGGGAGGACTCTCCATTGTGGAAATGGGCTTGCCTTGGACCCAGGTCATTTGCAGTGACATTTCATGAATGTTTGAGAGTTTTGGTTGAAAGGTGACCCTGCTCAGGGATTAGGGTGGATACGGGTTTAGGGTGGATCTGGGTTTAGGGTGGATGCTGCTAGGAATAGGGCGGTTCCAGGTTTAGGGTGGATTCTGTTGGGAATAGGGCGTATCCTGCTGCCACAGGTGCCCGCTCCTTGAGTTCCCGTTGAGTTCTCTCGGGATTCAGAGGGTATTTGGTACGCAGAGCTCGGTGGAGGGTGTATTTTTCCCAGAACATGCGTGTAGAGTGCCGGTGACAGTTCGGGAATAAAGAGCTGCTGTTTGAATCTACAAGGCTTTTGTCGTGGCTCGGTTATTTTGTGCCCAGCCAGACTGTGGCACTTTAGATGGTCTGTTTTAGTTTTGGGGGGGCTACTGTAACAAAATACGGTAGACTGGGGGACTTATAAAAACAAAAAAATTATGTCTTGCAATTCTAGAGACAGAAGTACAAGATCAAGGTACTGAACAGATTTGGTGTTTGGTGAGAACCCTGCTCCTATTTCATAGAAAGTTGTCGTTTTGTCATATCTTCACAGAGTAGAATAGAATCCCTGAGGTCTTTTTTTTATAAGGCACTAACCTCTTTTGTGAATGCTCTACCTTCATGATTTATCCCCCAAAGTTTCCAACTCCTAGTCCCTTGGGAGTTAAGACTGGAACATATGAATTTAGGAGGCAGGGGGGCACAAACATTAGGATTATAACATACGCGAAAAATAAATTCATATACATATGGTTAATTAATATCAATAAAATTTCCCAAGCAATTCCACAGGGAGAAAACAATATATATATATATATGTATATATATATATATATATATATATATATATATATATATATATATATATATATATTTTTTTTAACAAATGGTCCTAGATTAGTTACATACTTATGAAGAAAAATAAACTTTAGCTCACTCTATTCCCAAAAAGATTAATTTGAAATTAATCGTAGACTTAAAAATAGAAACTAAAACCCTAACATCTACTAGAGGAAACATAAAACAAGGACATGTGACCTTGGATTAGACAAGAACTTCATGGTTAACACACAAAAAAGATGAATCAATAAATTAAATCATTGATATTGTAAACTTTATTTATACATAAAGAAAAAAATCAAGCTATGACAAGGAGAAAATATTTGCAAAACAATGATAAGAATATACAAAATATTCTTACTATAAGACAAACATACCAACAACAACAAAAAATAATCAGACATTTTAACCAAAGAAAAAGTACGAATGAAAATGTGTCCTGAAAAAAATATTTAATAGTATTACTACTAGATAATGCAAATTTTACCTGCAACCATTTTACAATTTTAAGAATTTGTAAAATATAAAAGAATAATAGCCTTGCCAAATATTAACAGGAATGTTGTGGAATTTAAATTTTCATATGCTACTAGTAAAACTACAAGCCAATAAATTTGAGATGGTACATTGGACTTCAGAACACTGGAAGATAGGTTGAAGCAGTTTTCTTAAAATGTTAGATATATGTCTACCATATGGTCCAGCAATTTCACTCACAGTTATTAATGCAAATAATTGAAAACATATGCCACTTCAAAAGTGTGTAAACAAGTGTTCATAACAGTTTTATATGTACTAATCAAAAATTGGAATAATTCAAATGTACAATAGGTGAATGGATAAACAAATGATACACAAGAGAATGCTAGTCACCAATAAAAAGAAACTAATTGTTGATATACACAACATCATAAGTGGATTTCAAGAACTATTATGCTAAGTAAAGGAAATTAAGACACAAAAGATACATACTGCAAGATTCTATTTATATAAAATTCTAGAAAACATAGAGTGATAGCAAGCATGACTGGTTTCCTGGAAATAGAAAAGTAGAGACAAAAGGCTTGCAAAGGGAACAGAGTGAACTGTTAGAATGTTACTGAAATATTCAGAATCTTGATTGCAGTGATGGTTTTATGGATATATGCACATGTCAAACTTATTTAATTGAACACTCATTTTGTATGCGCTATTTATTGATATTATTTACAGTTCAATAAAGTTGCTAAAAATTTAAAACAAGGAATTCTGTGAAGTTTAACCTTTATATATTTCAGTTTCTCTGAATGACTTACTTAGAACCAACATTACAATAAATTTGGCCAAAAATAGGACTTCCAAGGCAAAATATGAGGTGAGATTCACTGTTTCCTATCATTAAGTACTGGTGTTTCTGGGTGTATATGTAGGAGAGTTTTAAATATTTCAAAAAGTATATACTGAACTTCTAGTTAAGAAAGATTTTCCATTTCAATCAAGAAAGTTCAAGATGCACAGAGTTGAGTCCCTGCCATGAAAGAGAGAGAGAGTGTGTGTGTGTGTACTGGAGAAAGGAAAGGTCTTAGCAGGGTTAATTTTTAATTTTAATTTTAATTTTAAAATTTATTTTAAAGTTTATTATAAATTGATAAATTATAATTACACATATTTTAAGGGGTGCAAAGCAATGTGTGTGAGATATATATATATATATATATATATATATATATATATATATATATATATATCTCACACACACATATATATATATCTCACACACACATATATATATATATATCTCACATATATATATATATATATATATATATATATATATATATATATGAAGGCTTAAGTCAAGCTAATAAACATACCCACCAATTTATATACCTTTTGTGGTAAAATATTTGAAATTTACTTTCTTAGCAATTTTGACAATAGACTATCATTAACTATCATTGCTACACTATACAAGAACTATCAAAAAACTTACTCCTACCTGAAACCTTGTACCCTTGAAACCTTTGGCTCACCTCTGTTTTTGTTTTTAATCCTAATATTGGCTTTACAAGATGGCCTAAAGGTTTCCCAAGATAATTCCTTTGGAAAATATTAAAATATGTGGGCAAAAAGAGACCCTAATAGATAGGGAGCATGCTTTGGAAGATTTCTTTTCAAATTTGAAAATGAAAAACTCTCTCTCTGCCATTTCCCCTTCAGGGGATTTATTGCTCACTACTGGGCCCAGTATCCCCTACTCAACTCCTCAGCTTGAAAAAAGAGCTTCTTTCTGAGCCAGAATTATTTTAAGAGTTTCCCATGGACATCAACCTTCATGTTGTTTTACATAGGCAGACCTTCTAGTTCTGGGTGGATTATTTATTTTATTTCTCCTCGGAGGCTCTTCTTCACTGGTTCTGGCCTATGATTGCTCCTGACTGGCTGAGAGTACCTTTCTTCATGCTCAGTTTCCCAAACCCTTTGTCCCCGTAGTTCATACATTCTGCACAAGGTATTGCCTGTTCCATGGTGCTTTCAATGATCCATTACATCAGTCTTCCTAACTATGTTATAATTTCCTTGAGAACAGGAAACATATATAAGCATCTGGGTCATCCTCAGATCACCCTAATATAAAACATAGTACTCAATAAATAGTACTGAATTGATATGTTATAGGTCATAATAGAGGAACATTATGGGAGCTTTATTTGTGGGGATTTTCAGAGAGTAATAATTCTGTATTTATAGGAATAAGTCTTCATGATAGTTGAGCTCATGAGCTTTAGCATAGGTATTAACTAAAATCTCAGCTCCTTACTTGGGCAAGTCACTCAATTTCTGGATTTCAATTTCCTCATCTATAAAATTATTGTGATGAGTAAATGAATTGCTTGTTAAAATCTTTGACATAGTATCTATCTCAAATTCTCAATAAATTTTAGCTCTGTTTAACTCTTAAAGTTTCATCAGGGTTTTAAAAGATTTGAATAATCCCAATAGGCCTAATGATATATAGACACCCAATAATCTCCAATATATACACACAGAAATTGACATACATAGTAATTTGTCTAATGTCACAGAGTTTGTGAGAGATAAGACTGAAATTTAAACTTTCTGATTCTACTTGTTTTGAATTATCTATTAATGAAGGGACATTGTGGTAAGAACCAAGAGGTGATAACGTAATTACAAATTTATGATTATAATTGCATTTGGATGAGTGTGGCTGAAACTTCTTAGTATATCCTTTCCTTCTCCTACTTGTTTTATCTAGATGCACTTCCTGTAAAAGCTATCATCATGTTACCACTAATAAAAATGTGGAGCTACTTCCAAAAATGGCAAAGAGGGGATGAAAATAATTTGGTTCTTTAATGGTGGCTTTGAACACATGACTTAACCTCCAAGGAATTCACTGGATTTCCAGTAAAATGTAAACATAAAATATTTTCATATTATTTAAACCTATTTTAATTGGGGATTCTGCAAGTAGCAACTGAGAGAAAATGGACTGTTGTACTGAGTTTCAGAAGACTTTGGGAGACCGAAATAGGAGAGGAGAATGTCATTACTAGATTGAAGACTGAAAAAATATCATAAAGATTGGGCCTAATAACAGCTTTTAATCCAAAGATCCATTTATCCTTGCAGACTACATTTTGTAGCATCTCCAAATGTGACAAGCATTTCAAACTTACTTGTCAATGTGTTTAAAATGTGCATGACATTTTCAAGGAGACGAAATCAGGTAATTGCTTGAGCCAATGGGCTTTTTGGAATAGTCTTAAGCTGTTTGTCCTCCTTCTCTGGGAAAAAAAAAAATGTTTGAGTAGAGGCAAGGAGGGAAACTTCAAAATACTTTCTTAAAAACTCACATGTCATCTTTTTATGTAATAAATCTTAGGGATTCCTAGGTAGGTGTTTGATTACCTGAAAATCAGATTAGAAACTTGATCAAAGTCAAATTTCCAGAAGAATTTGAACCTTATCAGTTAAGAAAAATTACCATAAGGGGATGTTAGGGTCTGTAAACAAGTCAAGATGGTGCCTGGCATTTTGCCAGAGGGAGTGGTTTGTGAAGTAATGCCAGCGAGCCATTAAGTGTGGCGATTCTTTATTGGTTGACTGCTGTATCTAGTTTATGTTAATTAAGATAAGCTGCGTGGAATGTATATATACCCCTCCTGTCCTACAATAAACGGCTCCCACTCCTGCTGTATCAATCTACACAAGTTGCTCGTCACCCCCCGGTTATTTTGCTGCAGCCAGACTGCGGCAAGGGGATTTTTTTTTAAACAAATGAATTGATTTTGCCTAAATCACATAGGCTGTTTGAAAACTCAGATTTCTCTTGTAACAAAATAAAAATATTCATTCTTGTCCTGAACACATCATATTGGTAATGAAGCAATAACAATGACATCATTTGTACTTTTCCCCAGCACTCAAAAATGCCTTGTACACAGTAAGTACTCTATGTATTTGTAAAGTGTGTAAAGTAGTTTGAATATACAGAGTCTGAACAAAATTGGACAGTAAGGGCACTGATTGGAAAATCTACACAGAAGAGGTGTTTCACTTTTCCTGGAATCAATTATGATCTCAAATACCTGGAAACCAATTCATTTATAAGATTCCAGAAAACACCATAATATAATTGTCATAGTTTGATATCTTAAGTCTTAAATAGATATATTTGGTTGAGATTTTTTTTGTTACTTTTATTAGTTTCTTTTCTTTCTTTCCTTTTTTTGGGGGGCGGGGTCAGGAACAGCAGGGGAGATTGCTGAGGATCAACTCAGCCTTGTGTATGGTAAGAAAGCTCTATCACTGAGCCACACCTTTACCTGGAGGAATAATTCTTTTAATACAATATTTTCTTATAGTGTCTTAATGCTACTTAAAAATAAATAGAAGTACATGAACTTGCTTTACTTCATTTTGATTGAGAAAGTCTTTCAAATTAAAGACCATTTTAAAGTGCCCGGTGATCCCTTTATACTTTTGGATGAAGAACTAACAGCTTGTTAGATGTCCAGTGTCAGTGGGCAGTATCTCTCTCCCAGAATGAAGAGATGTGGCTAGATTTGGGGTATCTTCAACTCTTTGTATCAGCAAATATTCTTTTGGGCTTGCCAGTTCTTCCAGAAAGAAATCTTAACAAGCTCACTCTCATGACTTATGAGCTTTGCTATCAACATCCTTTGAGCCAAAAGAAATATGAGTTGGGATATTCTTGTTTAGTGAGCAAACTTCATATATGACCCTTGTAGTTGTTTCCTATTCTCTAGACTCTTAGAAACTTTTTGTCAAAAATTAGACCTATTCACTTCTTCTAGTCGGTAAAAGAGACTTAGGGATCCAATGGCTGTATATCATTTCAAACAGTTAGTCCATCTTAGCCCCAAATCTTCATATTTCCAGGTTTTTTTTTTTTATTCAGGAGTTCTTGAGTGTTTCTGGGGTTCTATGATGCATATTAGCATACTTTTGAGATTCTCTAATCAATACACCAGATTTGCTCAACAGATATTTGATGTAATAGTGATTAGACTCTTTTTTTTAAAATTTTAATATTTATTTTTAATATTTGGCGGACACATCTTTGTCTGTATGTGGTGCTGAGGATCGAACCCGGGCCGCACGCATGCCAGGCGAGTGCGCTACCGCTTGAGCCACATCCCCAGCCCACGATTAGACTCTTGAAACACTGCAGTAAAAGAAAAAGTTTTCCTCTCCTCAAGGGGCTTAGAGTATAAGATCCAGGTCATTAGAGGATAAATAACAATTAAGTAAATTATTTCATATACTAGGGATTTATTTGTGCCATGAAGACAAATACTAGAATAGAGTCAGTGAATTGAGAGTGCCAGGAGGTAGACCTGTGGCAATTTTAAGAAGGATTGTTATGAGAGGCATTATAAAGATCATGGCTTTGTGTAATAGCCTTGATGGAAGAGAAGGATATATCCAAAGGCATAGCTGGGCCAGGATATTGCAGGAGAAGGGACCACATGGGCCAAGGTTCCGATGCAAGAACTTACCTTATGAGTTTGATGATCAGGCCAGGGACTGATTATCAAGTAGCTGGTGTAGCTGCCGTGGAATGAGCAAAGGGAAGAGTACTGTAGGAAATGATCAGGTAAGCAGAGCTGACAACATTGGGTGGCAGAGGTGTGCTGTGTGATTATGTAGCGCCTTTTGTGCCCTTGTACAGTGTTGGCTTTTAGTTTGAAGGAAATAGAATGCTAATGCTGGATGTTAAAGCACAGAAACAAAGTGATCTAATTTCTGTTTCAAGAAGATCACTGGTTCTGTGTTGAGAATGGATGGAAGGAAGGGGCAAGGTGGATATAGAAATAATCAGTTAGGAATTACTTCATTAGTCTAGGCAAGAGATAATGGTAAGCATATTTATTTCCTACTGTTATTGTACCAAATTACTTCAAACTGATCAGAGCAAGAAGAGAGACACGTATTGGGCAGGTTGATGATTTCACAGAGGATGGTATATTAAGGGACCACCTTTGGAAGAGGATAGTCATTTGGACCGTGAAAACAAAAATATGTTCTCTCACTGACTGGCAGCTAAAAGCCTGAAATGGAGATGTCAACATGTCCCTGTCAAAGCTCTAAGAAAGAATCCTCCTTGTTTCTTGCAGTTTCTCGTTGTTGCCTGCAGTGCTTGATATTCTTTTGGTTTATGTCATCAAAATTCCAATCTCTGTCTTCATCTTTACATGGTGTCTTTTCCCTCCATACCTCCAAATCTGTCTCTTTATAATAACACCACTCCTTAGACTTCAGGCCCACACTGATGTAGTATCACTGATACCATTTTAACTTGATTATATCAGAAGGACCCTATTTCCCAATGGGATCACAGTCAGGTACCAGAAATGTGGCTTTGGCACATCGTTTTGGAGGCAACAATGCAATGCACAACAGTTGGCAGGATTTGTAAAGTTTGTGAACTCTGATGAGATTCTGGGTGTATTTTGAAGGTAGAGTCAACAGAATTATCTGAAGAAGTAGATGTTGGATGTGAAAGGAAAAAAGCTTCAAGACCGACTCATACCTTCAGTTTTAATTTTCCCTCATCTGCTAATTCAGATACCACTCACACATATGTTTTTTAGTTTTCTAAATTCTGTGGTTGTTGGATCCTTTTCAGTCATTTTCCCTTAGGAGTTTATGACTTAAAAAGAAAATCACTAGTTAGGCAATTTAGTGGGACCTAGAAAGCAGTTGTAGCAAACACATGTTTTAATCTGCCATGTTTATCCAGAAGTTCTTTCTGGGGATAGGGATAGATGTTATGGAGGCTGAAGCTTGTATATTTTCATCAAAAAAAAAAAAGGAAAATTAGATATTAATGGCAGTGTTGGCCTTTGTGTTAATTTTTCATGATTGTAATAAAAAATCTGAGATAATCAACTTAAAATGAGGAAGAGTTTATTTTGGTTCATAGTTTTAGAGTTTTCAAAACACAGTTGGCTTTTTGACTTTGGGCTGGGCATGGGGCAGTGCATTATAGCAAGAGTGTATGGTGGAGGAAACTGTTTCCCTTGAGGCATTTGGGAAAGAAAGAAGAGATCAGAGTTCCACAGCCCCCACAGGGGGCATGTCCCCAGTGACTCAAGCTCTCCCACTGAACTCCACCTCTTAAAGGCTCGACCAGGTTCTATTAGCATCAAACTGAGAATCAAGCCCTTATTAATACATGTGCCTTTGGGGGACATTCAGATCCAAACTGTAGCACCCTTAAATTTGGACAAGTCCCTGTCCTGGACAGACACATACCTAACATATACACAGTTGATTCAAGAACCCTAGCTCTTCTCTCTTCAGGGACTGAACACTCAGCACTCACACAGAGCTACCTGTAGACCAAAGCATGTGCCCTCATGATTGATACCTTCAGACCTGGCGAAAAGGCTTTTCTCCATTTTGCGTTCCATATATAGCTTTTAAACCGAAGGTGGCTGTGCCTAAACATTGTGAAGGATTTTATAGTTTTCTGTTGTCCAGATCTGAGATGGACACTGAGTTAAAGATGATTACTGTGATAAAATAAGAGAGAAGACAAATTAATTATCCTGACTGCTTTTTTTCCCCTCATGCATGTCTGCAATACTCTACTTTCTTGGAATTTCCCTCTATGGTCAATGATTTATTCCTTTATTCACTCACTTATGCCTGTATTCATGTTCTAGCATATGAATCTGAAAGTCAAATACAACAGTTCTATCAGTGGCAGCCAAGAAACACTTTTCAATAGTAACAATACATTTTACTCTTGAATTTGTATCTATGTAGATCTAGCTATAAAAGCTTCAAATGAAGAGAGATTCTTTACTTCACTAGATATAGTCTTAAGTGATAATTAGACTTATTAACAATGTTGGTTATTTGTAGGATAAAATTGGTAATATTTTTTCTACTGTAATATATCATTTATGACTTCTTACAATGTTTGAACATGAAATTCAAACTCAAGATTCGTTTCTGAATCTACATATTACTCTTAAAAGTTTGCTGATAGGCTGGGGTTGTGGCTCAGTGGTAGCATGCTTGCCTAGCACACATGAGACACTGGGTTTGATCCCCCAAACCACATAAAAATAAATAAATAAAATAAAAGTATTGTGTCCAATTACATCTAAAAAGAAAAAAAAAATAAAAAGTTTGCTGACAATTCCAAATGCAACTGTCCCAATAAAGTTTCTCCAAATAAAATTCTATGAAAAATTAGAAAATTCTAAAATGGTTGATAATGTAACATAATTATTAACAATATAAAAATTATCTAAAAGCCCAGATTATTAATATATTCATAGAACTCTTGCTAGAAGAAAACAAATACAGAAATAAGCTTCTTTAAATTTTTATTTACACACATCTTTATGTAATTGTCATTCAAAAATCACCATTCCAGCTGAGCATGGTTGTGCACACCTGTAACCTCAGTGACTAGCTTGGCTGATGAAGAAGGATTGCAAGTTCAAGGCTAGCCTTAGCAACTTAGTGAGATCTCATCTCAGTAAAATAGAATTAAATAAAATAATAAGGACTAAGATACAGCTTGGTGGTATAGCACCCTGGGGTTCTATCTCCAGTATAGGAGGGAAAAAAAATCACCATTTCATCAATAAAATACACACACATATGTGTGTATATGTATGTATGCATATATATGTAACACACACACACATATATGCACACACAAAATAATTAATTTCAGTCATAATATTTGACCAAATTCTGGACATTGAAAACCAACTTTTTCCCTTATACTTAACAAAAATTTATAATTTTGAAACTATAGCTATCAAAATTGGAGAATATATTTTATCCATATGCTTTAACATTTAAAACTTCAGGTATTTAGATATGTAGTGTGGGTGCATCTCTCTTGCACTCTTTCTGGATCTCAAAGAAGTTGGAGGGGCCAGGAAAATAATCAGGACAACTTATAAATACAGAAAAGTAGTCAAATCATCATATCCCCAATTCCAGGGGGGGGAAAATGACATTTTTATTTTTAATTAATTATATAACATACCTGTATTTTTCTTCAGTTTTTAAATGAATATGCTTTGAGTCCTCTTCATTTGACAAAAGCCTTTATATTTCAAAGGAGATGTTATCAATATAATTTATGCTGCTTAATGTGATAATTCAAATATTTTTCATAATATTAATAGCTCAGGGGAGCTTTGATGTTAAGCTTCACAAGTCATTATTGACAATGTCCTGGAAATATTACAATTGTTAAAAATTTTAGGAAACTCTCATATCAAACTACTTTAATATGTGAATTATTAGAAGCAAACTTTCTGTTCTTATTGCTATATTTTGTACCCTACAACAAAGGAATTCTGATAAGTGCTATGTTGTTTAGTTCCCATCAAAAGGAAATTAAGATGCACAAGATTAGTGTATCTAGAATTACATATGCTACATTATTTAATATATGCCTGATAGAAGATAACTTTCCTTCCCCTCTCTTCCACCATCTTAAAAAACAAAACAAAACAAAAAAAAAACCTTTTGCTGGATACTGATGAGATTATTTGATGAAAAACTTACGAGTGTTACAATGACAAACATTTCTTCAGAAAGATACTCTTTGCCAAGATACCCCCTCTGCAACCGATTTCCTGTCACTGTGCTAGGTATGCTGGCCCAGTGGGTGGTAGGAGCATACCTGGTTGCCACTTCTATAGTGGGATGGTTAGCAAAGACTTCAATCCACACAGACAGGTTCAAGAATCACACAAATATATTCCAGTAAATTCACATCAAGTGAACCCCCACTTCAACCTTCCTTAATGCAGATCACATAGAACTGAGGGCTTCTCCAATGCCACTAGACACCAGAAGAAGTGAAGAAAGAAGAGAAACACCACTCCTTAAGAGTTGTAGTTAAATGCTTAATTTTGCAAATTTTATAGAAACACATGAACATGTAAACACCCTGTTCAGCCCTGAATCAGGGTCTTGAAAGTGGTCTGTGCAAAGAAGGAGCCCTGCAGCTTAAGCTTCGCAGCTTCACATTGGAGCCACTCTGAGTTCTGTGCAAAGTTGCTTTTGCCGTCACCATTGATTTCTCTGAAAGTTTGGCTGACCAATACCTGGAGGACTTGAACTTTTAATGCTTTTCATCACTTTATATAGGACAGTAGTACAGCATAGACCATACAGATTTCAAATTGTTTGCATATTTCAGTCATAAAAAATTTACAGTAAGAATTAAATCAATTAGTAAGTAACCAATATTTGTTTTTCATAAGATAAAAAAAAAAGTTTAGAATTGGCACATGAGGCACTGTTCAGAAAAGAATGAAATAAAAAGAAATCACCATCTGAAAGAATAATTTCAAAACAATGCATACAGGCCCAGAGCCCTGCTGCCAACATTTGTGGTTCCCTTAAATCTGGTGTTCATATCAGTTCACAATTAGCACATGGCACACTCCTAGGCAACCTGAGGATCAGGGGTGAGAGCTTTGGATCCTCACATAGTAACACAAAGAAAATCAATTTCAGTCCCCCAAGGGTGTTATGCTACCTCACTGAACACTCTCACTTCTCTGAAATTCTTGAGACTTGAAAGGAGATTTCCAAAAATTACCACACCTCAAATTTTGGCTCTCTGGTTGAAACTATATACTGCATTTTATATTTCTCCTCCTGTTTGCCTACATATGTTGGATGCAGTAGGGGAGGCAGGAAAAAAAAATCTGTATAACTACCTAAGCGTTCTAGTTCAAAACTGTCTTCTTTACAAAACATGCCAGGAATTATAACCACCCAATAAAAAGACTGACTGTTGCACATATTCATATAAGGAAAAGTGATTTGCATATTTAGGGGGGAAATTTCACTTATTTTACCATTAGTCACAGGCATCATCATTTTGATTACTGTCAGGACAAAGTTAAGAATGTCGATGAAGGATTAGAAAGCAAGGAGCATAGAACCTTCATTTGTGTTGCAGAATTCAGCCAGAGTGTGCTTCTCCTCCTGTGTTTATGAGTGGCCTGGTTTAATCCACTTAAGCACCTGAGAAGCTCATTTTTCTCATTTATAATGTGGGATGATAATATTAGCCTACCAATACTAAGAGGTTCTTATGGAGATGAAAGGGGAAGAAAACTATATGTAAGTGCTTTTCTGACTATGAAATATTACATATACAAGTTATTACTATATTTATTTATTTAAAATATTTATTTTTTAGGTGTAGATGGACACAACACAATGCCTTTACTTTTATGTGGTGCTGAGGATTGAACCCGGGTCCCGCCCGTGCTAGGTGAGCGCTCTACCACTGAGCCACAATCCCAACCCACTATATTTACTTTTTAATAGTTGACAGACATATCCTCAAGAACAGCTTTTTGATTGAGGTGAGAATGAGGTAAAAAAACAAAGTGGAGAATGGATATTTATGTATGGTACATACCAAAGAGAAAGAAAACTAGGACTGGAAGGTGAGAGAACTAAGAATGGAGGCCCTTTGAATGGGAGAGATGAAGGACCAAAAGAGAAGACTTTATTTACTGATAAGTCTAATTTTATAAATTCTAATTGGAAAGCATCCAGGAATGTTATATGTCTGAGAAGCACAATGCAAGCAGTATAATATTGTACAGAGATGCTTTTATGAGTTAAGCATGATCAGAAGATGATTTGAACTTTTCCAAATTGCTACTCTTTCACAGTTGCATAACACAAGTGATCAAATCATCATTTCCCCAAAGTATTCACTAAGTGCTTAGTTGTCCACAGTGCTAGAGTGATGCATAATCTTCTGGGAAATCTATTTTAATTACCTGTCTATGGTTAGCTTTTTATATGCTAGTTGAGAAGGGGTATAGATCTGTAGATACAATGACATTAGTGTTCAAACTCTGTCTAGTAGCCTCTCTCCTTAATCAGCAGGTTCGGCAATCCAGTTTTGTTTTTTAATTTAAAGCAGTTTGACTATGGTATTTTGTATTCCCAAGTGTTCCAGGAAAACTAAACCTGCTCTTCAAATTTTGAGACTATTCTGCCTTTCTAAAAATAGACAATCTGTTCTCATATTAAAAAGTTGAATGCCAATCATTTTGGTTTTAGGATTTCAATTATGAGGGACTTTAACTTTAGACAGCCAACAAGATAGAAATTCCTGAACATCAGAGTGTTTGTACCTGATTCCTAGTCTGAAACATGCCAGATCAAGGTTTCTTACTACCCTTGCTTTACTTAGACCAGTATATTTGGTGACATCGCCACATTATTAAGAAGAAATTCTTTCCTCTACTACCAGCTTGTGTTTGGAAGTCTCAGTTTCACTAATAACACAGCTTCCCTTAGGTATTCTGTCCTGAGTGAACTTGTATGGACCTGGCAGGTTAGCAGGTGATGAGAAGTAGCCAACAGGGCAGCAAGGAGCAGCATCCCAGCAGCAGGTGGACCACAGAATTCCTAGCTGAGATGATTATCACACAAGAGGCACCAAATAACAGCAGAAAACTGTGGAGAGTGCTGAGAACTAAAAAATAAAGCCAGGAATTGTGAACAAGAGCCTGTAGTCACACAGAAGAAATGCCAGATAAAGATGCAAGTGAATGTGAACAATCAGATGGACAAGAACCCTAGTAAGATCCAAAATCTAAGACTGGTTGTGTTGTGGTGGACTGAGAAGCAGCATGTGGCACAATGTGACCAGCAAGCTGACCTTTCTGTCTGCTGCATTCCCATCTTTTGCAGAACTCAAGAGTCAGTGCTGTATTTTTGAGATAATGTAAATCTAAGTTTCTTGAGGGTTTTGTTGTTGTTGTTGTTTTATACTTTTCCACAGCAATTATAAAAAGACCCTCCAATAAACCAGCTAATAATCATTATAAACTAGTGACTACAGTGTTATATATTGACTATAGAGTTATAATATGAGTGTATCAAAAAATGTATTCGGTTCTAAACAAGTTACCTCATATTATGGAATAAGGGTAAGTGTGTTTATATGTAGTCATTCTTCATTGTAATTATTACTTAGGATAAATTTTGGAAGCTCAGCAATATATTGTTGGTTGCCTACTCGATATTCAGTCTGTCTTCCTTGTTGTTAAGATCACTCTATATTAAATTATTATTATCATTATTATTTTTAAGTTATACATCTCTTTCCCTACAGCCTCCCAATTAAGTTATCTCTTGTTTCAGAAATAAGCCTTGATTCATTCTGTGGAGAACAACTTTGTCACCTTGTTCAGATTCCTGATTGGTTCAGGATTTGATATGAGATTCTATTCCAGCCAATGAAAACAACAAAAAATTTCTGGGGACTTCTTTAAAATTCCCACCTGACGTATCCATGAGGACTTCTAGGAATAACTACTTTCCAGATGAGATGACCCCTGTTGGCCAAAACTATTTGGTTCTATGAAGCCCAGGCCCTGTAATAGTCAATTATATCTTTCTTTATAGTACCACCACGTGTGATGAGCAGAATAATATTTCCCTTCCCAAAAAATCTATAGGTATCTTAATCCTTAGAATGTGTGACTAGCGCATACTATGTGGCCTCAAAGAGGTGTCATCGTACTTACAAATGTGGCTAAATGAACAACTGCAAGTTGAGATTATCCTGAACTATCCAGGGGACCCAGTATAATCATAAGGGTCCTTTAAGAAGGAGGTCGCAGGATCAGAGTCAGAGCAGATGTGACAAGGAAAGTAGTTGTCAAAGAGATGCAGTCCTGAGCTGAGGCATTGGGTCTACTTCAGAAAAGTGGGAGAGGGCAGGGAAAGTGTCTTTCTCCCACATCCTCTTGAAAGAACTTGGCTTGTTGCCATGGTGATTTCAGCCTTTAATCCATCTCAGATTTGTAAACTTCAGAATGGGAAGATGATAAATTTGTGGGTTTTTTTTTTTTTTGAACCTTTAAGTTGTGATAATTTAATACAGCCCTACAGAAGTTCAGTCTACAGTTGGCATATCCCATTAGCTCTGGGCCTGAGGTAAGGTAGAACATCATGGTGGAAAAACATGGTGGAGGGAAGTAGCTCAGGACCCGGCAATCAGGAATCAGACAGACTTCTGCTAACCAGGAACAAAATATTAACCCCAAAGGCAAACAATCAGTGACTTCTTTCTACAGCCACAATCTGCCTGGCTACAGTTACTGCCCAGTTAATCTACATCAGTGGATCAATTCACTTATTAAGCAATACCTCATAATCTAATCATTTCAACTCTGAAAATTCTTGCATTGCCTCACACAAGCTTTAGAAGAACCCTTCATTTCTAAACCGTAATAATTATACAAAATATAAACAGGGTCTAATATTTGTAAGTATCAGAAGCATGTTCAAGTTTTCAAAGAAACATGAAGCAACTGTCAATTTCAAAATAATAACTCATTTACAACTGATTGCTCTAACACAGTACAAACATGTTCTCATCAAAACACAAACCTACCTCTACTATATTCCAGTAATTTGACACCTACAATTTATGTTAGCACTGCAAGCTGTATATCATCTGTATATTATTAAGTGTTTAACACTAGGTACTTGCCATTACTTTGCTGAAATGACATCCATTACAGATCTTAAAATACATACACCACTATCATCAAAAATGTGTATGTTGGAAGATCATATTGGTTTACTTCTTAGGCTATTTTGGTCTACTTTATTTTAAAGTATAGAGAAAGAAAAGACGTTTTTGTGGAATTTGAGCATTTCAAAAACAGCAAAATAAATTATCTGACACAAATAATATTTTTCTATTTGAAATTATATTGCTCTTTCAAAAGACAGACATCCTTTCTTCTTGGATAAGTTTCATAACAATGAAATTCATAGTCATTTTTAAACAGATGGTTATTAAGATTTGGTTCTAGTGACATGAAATTGGATTGGATACTGAGAAGTTTATATAAGTTTACTATGCAAATCTGCCAAGAGCACCCAGTTTTCTTAGGAAATGGAAATAATCAAAAGCCTACATATGAATGTTGATTTTTTATAGGACCACAAAATAGAAATATCTGCATTTTAGTGAGATCTTTCCACATTACTCCATAAACACAGTTCAAAGACAGCACTTGATACCAATTCCAGAATACCATACAATATTGTTTCTGATGCACAGATCAACATTAACCTTCAATTTGGCTTATGGAATTTGTTGTTAGTAATTTTATAGAAACTGTTATATCTTATATTATAATGACCTATAATAATAGCCCCCCAGTGGTTTTTGCCTTGCCTATATCATTATCACAGAAATCAGCCTTGAGCAAATAGTACTGGAAATGTTTCTTAAATTTCTCTCTGTAATAATATTAGGTATATGGGACCAATTTGGCCATAAATTCTGCTTCCTTTACTACCTACCTGTATAAATTTAGTGCTTTTTCTAATTTTCTATTTCCTAATTTTAAAAATGAGGATAATAGCAATACCTACTTCATAGAATTGCTGTCAGAATAAGATAATTCATTTATAGAATCTTAAATATATTTAGTATTCAGTAAATATTAGTAGTTATTAATATTATCTAGATATAATTGAAAATTTGCATATCAAAAATGTGTTCTGGTCTAGGATTATTATTTTGTAATTTATACAGTAAAACTTAGTCCTTGTTAGATGCTGTGGAATTGGATTATGGAAAAAGTCTATTAATCTAATTGAGACTGTGAGGGTATTTTCATCATGTAAAGCTGTCTTCCTCTTTGAACTCATTTGAAGGACAAGGTGAAAGGCACCATAACTCTTTTGGGGCCACCAACATGATGAAGCAGAGACACAAGTTAATTCTATACCTATTTGAAAAACACATAACTCATAAAAGCTTTAATAATGAGGTACCTTGCTGAGCCTGGGTTTATGTCAGCAAATACGGGAAGGGGTAACTCTATAAGCTGGGAAAAGGCAGGTGGGGAGTGGGTGCTCTCAAAGAGCTGTAGACAGCTAGCATTCATTTTGGAATCCTTAGCTCCATGTACTTGTAAACATAAGTAACATTTACTTGTAAACATAAGAAGAAGCAATGTGTATTCAATTTGGGAAGATTGCTTTATTGCTTAAAAACTTTCTAGACATCAACTAGGCTTCTGCCTGTCTATGACTGTCCAAACACTGTAGGTGTGTAGAGCAATTTCCTGATGTGATTTATGCCCTTAAAGAGTCTGAGGGGAAAAGAGACAATTTGAACATAAATATATATGTAAAAGTGCAGATAGATGATAAATTGCAAAGAGTGCAATGCCTTCCTAGAAAATAAACTTGTGTTTTATAGCATACATTAATGACAGAGGTGAACGATTGCTTTATAGGACCACCAAAGCAGCTCTCTAGGTGTAAAGATTTGAGTCTCTTGGAATGAATGGAAAATTATCTCTCAGGAGAACAGATCAATGTTAACTAATGGTAAGGATATTATATCTTTGAAAATGCAATCTTTAGCACCCCTGGAAATAATGAGAATTCCTGTCATTAGGATGGATCAAAACTCATGGATCTTACATTGTCAAACAATGAGGATATAATCAGAGCTATTTTGTACAGTTCAGAAGGAAGAAGCAATCTCCATTCAGAGAGATGTTCTGGATCCAGGCTTGAGACCCAGGTGATGGCTATGACTGGGAGCCAAAGCAACTATTTACAAAGACTGTCATATGATAAGAATAAAGAATATTGTCTGCCATTACGTTCTGGATGCAACTTCTAGGTCAGAAAGTACCAAGCATTCAGAAATTCCCTCTGAGGTTCCCAAGGAGAGCTCGGCCACTATCCAAGTAAAAGCTTCATCCTTCTGAACTGTCAATAAGTCCTGGGCCAGTCTACCTTTTAACCAGCCATTAGCCCACCTGAGGAACAATGCACCCCCAGAACACATCTGTTAAAAGGGAACTGTGTGCTCTAACATTTTTGGACTCTCATAAAACCAACAGATCCTTGGAAAACACACAAAAAAAGACTTTGTATTGTTCCTTGCAATGGTAAAAGGCTCCAGTAAATTATTTGGTCATCAGCATTTCAGTATTTCTATTATGCAGTGTTGTAGAGAGTGTTCAGGAGCAGAAAATGGCTCTTAATGGCTTTTGGTCTAAGAGAGGAGGGGGACAACTCTACATAAAGAAATATCACAAGTGACAGTAGAAACATTTTCTAACTAGATGTTAAAATAGGACGCTTTCTGTCTGAGCTGAGGTCCCAAAGGCCAACAGTCTAAAAGGTGCTAAGCAGCCCCATATCCAGAGGTGAAGTTTTCATGGAACCAGTGAAATGTTAGTCCTACAGTACTTCAGATGTGTGGACTACTTTCTAGGCCCTGCATTTAAGAATGTACTACATTTTGATATTTTTCTCCTTCAAGAGGGCTCTTAGTATTGTTTAATTTTAAGGGACTTCAAAATTTGGATCTTCCATGGTGAACATGGTTTTTCACACAATGGTAAATGTATTTTGGGGTACCAACATTTTATAAGATGTGCAAAGCATATATGGTTTTAAGAGTTTCAGTCTCTTAACTTGGTACTCTGAACTTTAGGTCTATGTATATCTGTGTGTATATGTATATACACACAGATATACATATATACATATTATATACACACAGATATACATATATACATATTATATACACACAGATATACATATATACATATTATATACACACAGATATAGATATATATATATATATAAAAATATCTTTTTGGGGGGTTGTGCTGGGATTGAACCCAGGGCTTTGTGTGTGTGTGAGACAAGTACTCTACCAACTGAGCTATATCCCCAGCCCAGCCCTATATCTATATAAATTTTTATTTTTATTGAATTGATTTACCCCAAAACTTACCTGTGATTAAAGTTTCATGTTATTTGTCCCTCCATATATTCACTATTACAGTTCTATTTCTTCTTCTTTATAAAAAAAAAATCAAAACTCATAACTTTTCACTAGTTCTGAATAGTCACATGGTGAAATATTTTTTTTCTTTTCCTGGGTATAGATTCCAAACAAAGAGATTTCATGAAATATTACATTTGGAGTATACGCCTCTAATCCAGACACCTTTTAAACATGATTATCAGACTTGGTTTCTAGAAAGGGTGACACATGATATTAGAAGTGGAATACTTTTACATGTGACAAGGGTCTAAATTTAGATAGTTATTTTCACTTAGGGCTCTTTCATCTACTCTTTATTAATGTAGAATAGGAGGAAGACCATGAAGAGCCCAAAGAGGTAAAAAGAAAATGCCTAAGTTCATCATTCATGCAGCAAAATCACAATCTATCTTAATAAAATTCAGAAGAGCGATGGTTTTCATGGGGACAGAGATTAGCATATTTATTTGAAATGAAAGATAGATATTTGTTACTGAAAGCCAGTTTAACTAATTTGAGAATAAGAGCTTGCTTTGCCATTAGGTTATATATCAAATATTTTCATAGAATAATTCACATTAATAGGTCTGAGGTTTTGATAAAAAGAGATAAAAATATAAATTACTCTTTTCCTACTCAAAATTTTGATGATTTTTGAAAGATATGTTGAAATAATTTTTTTTTAAAAATTTCCAGTTTGTGAGTTTGTAACATTAAGTCTTGTACCTCTAAGCAAAGGAATAATGGGAATGATTGCCATTTGATAAACCTTGGTTTATTCACCAGAAATTAGGAAATAAATTATTCCAAGAATAGAGTCATCTGTTCTTTTTAAAACAACTGATTTGCCTGGTATGGTAGTGCACACCTTATAATCTCCGCAAGTTAGGAGGCTGAGGTAGGATAGGAGGATTGCAAGTTTGAGACCAGTCTCAGCAATTTAGTGAGACCCTACCTCAAAATAAAAAAAATAAAAAAGGGCTGGGATGTAGCTCATTGGTAAAGTGCCCCTGGGTTCAATCCCCAGTACTAAAAGATTTCCTTTTAAAATATACAACTTAAGGAAGAACTGATCAATTTGTAATTAAACATAGCTTTTTAATGATAGATTACCATGTGAATTTTGCTATTGAGTTCAAAAATTGAAAAACATTGCTGTAACAAAATTCCATGTCTTTCCACTGTCTTGTTTATGTGAACCAGTTTTCTTATGCTTAGATCCATAAAACATGGGAATAAATTTGTTGCTGAATTGTTATTCCAGGAATAAGTAATACTTATCCAATGATACATGAACTACTTGAACACAAAAAGCACACCTATCGCATTAAGGTCATTATTTACGACAAAAATTTAACTTTACCTTTGAAGAGTATTTATCAACATTTGTGATATAGTCATGATTGTTTGATCAATTGCATAGTAATAATATTTTGATGAGATTCAGACCAGAAGAATTATTTTAAACGCTTAGAAAATTGTGGTCATAACCATTTTAGCTCCAGATAAGTACAACAGGGTGATCAGAAAAATCATTTCGAGCATAGGAAAAGAATACATTAGGCAAAACTCCAGTGATGGGAATTGGAATGGGGCCTGAAATATAAGGAGTCAAAAAGGGGAAGTAAAATTTCCAAATATTTGAGAACTTGTTCATGTGTTTTAAAAGGAAAATGGTGGGTATCAAATTTCTGTAACAGATTTCATCAGATAGGTTAAAAAATAATCAGACAGGTTTTGTTTTATATTCTTTGCAACTACAGAATTTAAATATATAATTAGAAAGTATAATTATCTGCCTAAAATAACACATGAAGGTACTTAATTTAAAATACAGGCTTTCATGAAAGAAAACAAAAGGCATTTGTTTAGTCCACTTGAATACATCCTGTCTTGCTGAGATTGTAAAACCATTGCTTTCAGAACTAGGGACCATCTACCTCCAGTCAAAAAAGTTCTTTTTGAAACAATTGTCTACATCTATATTCCCATCTCTGCTCCCAGGGATGAGGGTTTTCTCCACATCCCAATTAAAGTGTGAGTAACTTCCAGGAGAATTAAGAGAGTCAATGTAGGAATTTGAGACCTGGTGTTTGAATCCCTTGGGGTAGTGCCTTAAAGTGTGAGGCTTCCTCTGGAGCTGCTCTACTTGGCAGCAGGAGCAAGTGAGAAGATGAGGGGGAGAGAGCTGGGCTCCAGAGAACAGCAAGTAGTGTTCTCTGAGCGCATGTGGTGAATCTTGGGTTTGCTTACTCTCATTGCAATAATAGATCCAAAAGGGAAGCACTTGTTTCCTCTTTTTGTTTTTTCTTGAACCCACAGGTCTTGGAGCTGGCCCTGGCGCTCAGTTGTTGCTTACTATGTATCGTGAATATATCAGTAGAATCCTGACCCTTTCCAAGCATCAGCCTACCTGATCAGATAACTTTAGGGGACCCAGGGCAATCTACAGATCTTCTCAAGCTTCTGTTTTTGATATCCCTGAGTCCTCATGGATGAAATTTCCTCTAGGCAGGAGTCATGGAACCCTGATCTTCGTCTTGGGTCTCTTAGACAATGGTATGTCTGGCTCAGAGGTGGTCAAAATCTTGTGCTGGATCTTCCTGCTGGGATTCTGGCACTGTCTGAGCTCAAGTTCCCAATCGGCAGGGCTCTTCAGGCCTGACAGGGGAAGAGGCTTGAAATTATGAGGAAGGGCAATGCTTCCCTGGACCATGGTATTCTTTACAAGAAAAGTACTGGAGAAAGTAATGATCATTTTGAGTTTTACTTTTTATAAGAATGGATTGAACTAATTTCTGTATGGGTAATAAGCTAAATAAGAAGTAGTTGGTTAGATATGTGAATTTTGAATAATCTAAAATAATATGACTGGAGAAAAGGAAATGAGCTAAGCATAGCTAGGTTCAGGCATATTAAGTCGAACTTCAAAAGGCATAGGGAGTATAGAAAGGCTCCTACGAACATCTCGACTCCTTGTTTGCTGAATTTCTTTCATATCTTTCTATCTGTGTGCTCATGCAGTACAAGTTTGGGATCCTGAGGAGTGGTGAGGGTGAGCATCTCTGTTGTGAGTGTGACTGGAATCAGACAGCCTTAGTCCACCCTCAACTCTGCTGCTGGGTGCCTTCTGACCTTGCATGCGATGCTTTAATTCTCTAGGCCTCAATTTTCTCATTGTAAGAATGTAAGCCAGAACAGTGACAGTACCTGTATGATTGGGTTATTGAGAAAACTAAATCAAAAAATACTCATAGTGGATTTAAAGTAAGGATGCCTCATGCTGATAGCCTAAATTATTAATGGAGCCCATATTTCTGTGGGTACATATTTTAGATGTTTACCAGCCTACAGGATAACGCTTAGAGCTATAGAAAATGTGAGGGATCTTTACAGTAGGGTGATTTCATTAAAAATAGTATGCATTTTTTAAAAAAAATATTAATGACATGTTAATTCTAAATTATTAGATATTTCATATTACTTAGATCAAATGTGTTTGAAGTTAAAATATATGAATTATTTTTGTGTGTGCAAAAGAATAATTGGTTAACTATAGAAGTTTGGATCAAACAGGCAGTGGTTTAGTACATTCTAACTGGATGAAAAAGGTAAAAAATATATATATTTATTATGACTATTGTTAATGTTTATATGTGATGATTATGTTTGTATTTAGTTTAGATGTGATGATTTTTATAGAAGTAACTAAATGTTTTAGGTTTTAATAAAGAAAAAATAATTTTGGTCAAGGAAGTTCTGCTCATTTTATTTACTTTTTTAAAAAAAGATAACTTTCAAATCTTTTGTTCATCAAAAGGTTATAAGAATATGCATAATGAAAGTGACTTTCTGGAATAATGATTGGCCGTTCTGGTGACAAGTCATGTACCAGTGATAGAAATTATATGAATAAGGGAAGTTTTAGGTACCCAGAATAATATGCTCTGGAAATTGACTAGTGTTGGGTAAAGGGAGGGTATAGAAGGAGGGTATAGTGGGAGGGTAGGGTAAAAATACCTGTCCCCAGAATGAGGCATTCACATCACAAATTCAGAAATCAAACAGCTGAAACCAACTTTTCAGGTGGTTTTCCATGTTAAATTGGTAGATCTTCCTACCTCTTCGTAAACACAGTCAGTTGTGCCCTGACTACACTTTTCTAGTGCCTTGCTGCTATTTGTTATTTTAGAGCTATTTCTGAATATACAGTGGAATGCTGCCTAACAATTTTCCTGGAAAATGACGAAGATTTAAATATCTGACATCTTGAGACTCAGATGCATGCCTTAGGGTGCCATGAAAATCGCTCGGACAAAATCGTAAAGCTGGTGTTGTCATGACATGGGGAAATGAGATTGTTTGGTGGGATTCTGTGTTCTACCTGCTTTTGTCAAAATTTTGCTTTCCCAAACCCTAATTTTTCATTTGTTGGGAAGATATCTAGAAGTTTTCATTTGACCATAGAGAAAAGTTTTTCTTCTCTGCCTATTTTCTTGACAAATTTACTCAGCCACTTCATCTGTCTTTACTGAGTTTTCTGGTTGCAATTTTTATTTTCTAAAAAGCCGGCAGTCTTTCGAAGTTGCTTCTTGCAGCTGACTCTGTATTTCTCTGTGCAGTTCCATAGAATCTTGTTTCTTAAGAGCATGAAGGGGCAGATCAGCTCAGCTCAGGCCAACACAATGACACCCATCACGAAAGAGCCAATCAAAGAACGGAGCCAGACTCATCAAACTGGAAATTGAGGATGCTTAAAAAAAAAACAAAACACTAGTTTAACCCCTACCTCTTGTTTCCCTTTAAACCACAGAGGCAACATGCACACACTGTACACACACTGAAAATGTATTTTTGCTTTCATTACTACAGTTTAAAAGAAATGCTGTGTCAGTGTTTTGATGCATCCAGGGAGTGAATGTAAACAACATGGTACAACTCTAGAAACTGCCATCATAAAATATTTTAAGAGGCAGAATAGAGTAAAATAAAATAAAAATGTCTTTTTATGTGATATCTCAGAGTAATTCAGGATTTATGGTACCTTAACCTTTAGAATCCAAAATATTAAGCTATGTTTCTTAGAGATAATAACTCGGTTGTCCCTCACTTATGTGTCTTAGATAAAAGCCTACTGCCACAGAATCCATGAATGCTCAAATACCCTTGCGGGCCTTTAGTAGTAAATCTTATGGAATAGCTTATGGCCAATGTAATGGCCCACAGTAGCCTGCGAATATCATGAATTCTAATAATACTTACATCAGTAGAAACATGAAGTAATGTCTCCATTGTAATTAAATGATGTATTTAGAGCAGTGGACTAAATGGTCCCCTAGTGTGTTGGTGATATATTCTAATAGTCTTCTCTTTACAGCCCCACACGGTAATATTCATGCTTTATTCTGGAGGGCTTTGCTTCTGACTGAACATTTGAATTGCAACATTAAGTGGTAAAGTGGATTACAGCAAGACCCCATGAATATGGATCCTGATCAAGAAACTAAGTGCTTAAAAAAATAAAATGTTACTATTTTAATAGAGTGATTACAAAAACATTTTTATATGGAGGAATGTCTAGAGTCTTCGCCCCACTTTCTATTCTACATCCCACAAGCAGATCATATTTGCCACAATTAAAAATTTAGTAGGGTGAAACACCAGAACTTAAATCACTGTAATTTCTACGGCACTTATTGAATTTAATTTGGGCTGTTTGAGGTACAAATTAGTTTTGATAATAATTACTTTATTCCATTTTTAAAACATGTTCATTCCAAAGATTGTAGTCAACCATAGAAAGTGTACGGGGATGGGGATGATGTCTGTTACCAGGACTGAAGGGAAATTATCCTGCAGTTGATTAGTTAAAAGTGTCACATTGTGAATTTTCTTGCTTTATTTTTTCCCTTGAATCAGTCACTAAAGCAGTAGCTGGAGGCAGTGAGAGCCTGCAGCAAAGCTGAGGGCGCTTCAGTCTCTCCAGTCTAGTGGGTATGAATAAGTCAAAGAAGAGTCTATCGTATTTGGTAATCGAATTAGACAGTGTGCCTGTATATAACATAAAACTGTGACAGAAAAAAAAAGGATTATATATTTATTTGATAAAATTAAGTATCTGTAAGGTATTCTCGATTAGTTATTGAATGTTACATTTCTAAGTGTTTTAAAACACATTTTCTCAGAACAAGAGGAATTTTCCACAGCTGCTGATAATGACTACACGTTTGCTCAGCGAATGTGGATTTCTTATGAAGTGTTAAGTATACACACAACTGCCTTTCTCTACCTGACTCAGTTAACACTGAGTGTGAATTTGCACGCTGTGTGTGTGTGTGTGTGGTTTGCATTTGAATGTATATTTGTCTACTTAAGATTTTGTAGCTATAGATTCACTAAACACTTACAAAACCAACATCCATGTCACTGAAATTATACGTGATGACTTTTGTTGCTCAATTGTTTTACATTTAAAGGTGATTTGGCCTGCCTTATTTTCTAAATTTGACTTGGCTAAGTATTAAAAATTGGCACCTATTCCACGAATCCTGGGACTTAAACAATATGTCCTTGTTTTTTACCACAGAACCATGCTCTACTAGGGATAATTGGTGGTCTGGGGTAAGCTTACATTATTTTTTTTTTTTTCTTAGTATTGCTTTAAAAAGTGCAAGGTTTTTGCTATTTGGCAATGTTTTGAAAAATTCCAGGGAGCTGTCCATTTAGATTGTGTTAAAGAACTTACTGCTCTAGAAAAAGGAAAATCAATGCACAGGAATATGGAGACTGTGGTCAAATGTAACACTCTAGCTAAATGAAGATCTCTTTATTTGGCCAGTTTAGACATGGCTTTGGTTGGCAAGCTAATTCTTTGAGTACCACCCTTGAAAATCATGCTAATGAGGCTCTTCACTTCATCAAGTAGGACTGTGGACCTTTTTGTCTGCATCATTAAGGCCCCAAATTGCCCCATTAGCAAGGCCTCAAATTGCCCCTCAGGGTCAATATTTAATGCAGGTGAGCTTAGGTTAACTACCATCAGAACCCTCTGGACAACAAACAATGTGGAGTACCTGTTACAGCGAAATTCATTTTCTCCCTAAATTTCCTTTGTAAAGTACCAATTTCCATATTGGAATTATATTTTAAATTGATTTTGGGGAAAAGAACACATTAGGCTTATTTTCTGTTGCTGATTCCAAAAGAGTAGATTTTGAAATGGAAGGCAGAAATTCTTCCTTCAAGTGCTCTTATCAGTGGCTCATAAGCTTTCATTTTTCCATCTGTAAAATGGGGAGAATTATTATTTCTTTCAGAAACTTTCAGAGAAGGATGTTGTCTTTAAATAAAGAGTAAAGAACCCATAGAAAATAATAAGTGTAGTATCTAAACTGAACAAGTTTTTATGGAGCGTTTTCTGCAAGATTTTGGCAATTTAATGTCTATTCTTATTAATTATTGAATTAAAATATTGTGAAATTTAGAACCTTAAGTAGTAATCATAATATGTGCAAACCTAAAATTCAGAATGGGATTCTGTGCTATTAACATTGAGATAATACATAAATCCAGAAATATTGCACATTTAAAAACAAATATAAATTGTTATTTACTCATTAAAATTTGAAGTGGGAGGGAAAGGCAAAATGATTCTTACTGCACCTCTATTGTCCACTAGGATTCCTGGAAACTGGTTAATGCTCTATTGCTGCTAGTTATCTCTAGAGACTCTCAGTGTTTGGGGGAAAATAGCAATTATCTCCCTGAGCATGCTCAGCAGAATCCACTGGTGATGTCAGGACATGAAACCTTTCATATGTAGCAACTGAAAGATGAGAGCCTCCGTTACAGTTTCTAGCAAGTATGTGAAATTGGCGCCTCCAGATTATACTCTGCATCTAAGTAGAGATAACATTTATGTCTACTGTGTTAAGGTTAATTTCAATGCATTTAGGGCCCCTGAAATTCTCATCACCTCTGTGGCTAGTACCTGCAAAGTCAGTTTTGCTACTGAATGGGGCCCCAATTAAGAAGTGCTTGCTGGTGTCCTTCCAGCAATATCTTGTAAGTTTGAACAATTTTAGTGAAATAAATGTAACAAGGAAAAATGAATTCTCTTTAGCCTCTATTCAGCCAAAATTAGCCTCCGTGGATGCTGGCTTACAAAAGCACCACGGGCTTCTGGCTGTGCTCTGTAGCTGTGAAATAGAATCAAGATTCCATTAGGCATCCCAAGCTGCCTCCTTCTCCAGGGCAGACAATAAAAATGACAACAGGGGATTGTCCCTCAGCTAGTCTAACAAGGGGGTGGGTTCTTTTCTAAATGACTAGATGTCTATTTAGCTGAGGGAAAAATTTAAAGGGGCCATGGGCCAAATTTTCTTCAATTCTTTGGTTCACATGTTGTTTCTAAGGTCACCTTAAGAGAGACATTAAATTTTACCTCTGTTGGCACTTAGTGGCCATAGCCTCTCTCACTCCAAACTTTAAAGAATGTGGACAGAGACAACAACCTTAGAGGCCTTACATAATCCTGATAGTAATATTGTTCTGGAAGAAATAGCAGAATTTAGCAATAAATTATTGGATTATTGGTCTTGTCATTTTTTAAATTTTAATTCAGGAATAAAAGTTCCCTCTAAAGTAGACAAATTATAGATCAAAACAGATGTTTTGTCTTCAGAATGTACATATGAACAAGAATGGCTATAGATAAATTCATGTAGAAACCATGTTTCAAGGTGACCATGAATGGAATAAGGCTTTATAACCTTGGCTTTCTATTGCTCTGGTGTGTTTCTATGGCCCTCAGAGAAAGCCTGGCCATTCTACTTTCTGTTGAGGTCATATCTTCAGATTGTCTATATTGAAGGGGACACCAATAGACTGTGACCTTGCAGAAGTTCTTTTTGCCATGAACTCCAATCAGTTTCTCGATTTATTTTCTATATCAACAATGTAAAAGTCTAAGAACATTTTCTTTTCCATCCAAGGGTAAATATGTTATAATTTATTCAGACTTCACATAAATTTGATTGAACATTCTTTCTCTTTCTCATTGGCCCAGTAAATAGAGTTTTGTATCTCCCATGACAGATGCCATAGAATAAAATTTAATACGGCTTGTCAATGACTATCAGAAAGTTAAAGAGTTCATCAACCATTCACAGTAATTGTACTGTATTCACATAGAGTTATAAATGTGTATTTCATGGTCACTTCTCCTTTGCTTCAATCAAAATTACTGGCAGGAAGTAATATTATATAATGTATGGTGTCAATTACTAATGGTAGTAGAAAGTAAATCATAATGTTTTCATTATTGAATTGCTAATACTAAGAGGTTGTAATATCTCATATATAAAGTCTTTAATAAGCAATTATTTATGTGCTCACTTACTGGATGTTGCTGAGCCAAGGCACTTCTTCAACACTAAGTGAAAATTTTATTCAATAATTTTTTGTATAAAGTCATTCATGGGGATTATAGTTCTATAAAGTTGCACAAAGGACGATGTGGCAGATTTTTTATGGTACTCTAGTTAAAATATAAACTAAGTAGCACTGGAAATCTTAAAACATAAATTACCACTTAAAAAATATCACATCTGATTCTAAAATTAAAAAGACTAAACTTATCTTTTTTTTTTCTAATTTCTTTCTCGATTTTTTTTTTCAGTTGTAGATGGACACAATAGCTTTGTTTTATTTATTTATTTTTATATAGTGCTGAGGATCGAACCCAGTGCCTCACACAGGCTAGGTAAGTGCTCATCCACTGAGCTACAACCCCAACCCCTTATCTCCGTTTTAAGCATTAAAAGTGGGATCAGAAAACCTTAGTTTTAAAATTGGCCTTTCCATTTCTAACTTATTGTATGACTTCAGGAAATATTCTAAAAATCTTGAGATTTAATATCCTTATTTGTAAAATGGACATATTTTTACTACCAAACATATTATTAGTCATTTTGTGAATTAACATTTTATTAAATATCATCATTATAAAATACAGCACACTAATTAAATCACCAAGTTATTAACATCTGAACTTTCACAGATGAAGTAAAGGATGTGCTAATTGTAATTTTTCAAACATTTATTAAATACAGTTCCTGAGCACATTCAACTAATACTTTTCCCTGTTTGGTCTAAAAATGGTCCTTTGTAATATGTAGTTATAACTTTTTACTTCCAAACAACTTTGATAATTCTATAGTGCATAAGATTACCAGATTTTTATGTCTATAAAATATATGACTTATTTATTATGTAATAAATACATATTTATTTACACAATTGTTCTGAAGACAAAATTAAAGGATAACAAAATACTTTAATTTGCTCATTTACTGGTTTGATCACATTTTCTGTTGTATGTATCACTCCTAGTTAAGGCTGCTTTACTTATGTGTGCAAAAATTCTAGTAATTGGAAAAACCTTCTGACAAATCTTAATATTTCTATCAGTGTAATGGTGCACTGCAGTGATTGTACAAGACAAAGAATAGAAATTAAGGTTTACATTCATGCTATTAGGGTGGTTGAAATATGTATATAAGCACAGTGATGTTCTTAGCTTGGGTGCTGGGCTTAAACACATTGTACTCAGGTAACTGATTGCTTTGCCTTACTCCGGGTGAGTTCAATTGGGGTGACTAAGTGACAAAGAAACAATTATTTGTTAGAGTCCTGAGTGATTTCAGATTTTTGTGGACCACACCAAATTACCTTAGTATTTTCATCATTTTAAAATTGCAATATAAATACTTTGCTTTTAGATATCATGGACCAGTGGGCACTGAGTCAGAAAACAGGCAAAAACTTGCTGTTGGAATTTCTAAGGTGAATGCAAAGAAAAGTGCTCCACGTATGATGGACCACTAGAGTCAAGCTGTATTCAAATCCAGAGATTTGGCCTGGTGCTCCCATATCTAAAGGAATTTGAAATAAAGAAAGATGCATATTTTTCAATAGGCATGTGGTCTATTCTTCTGCTTTTAGCAAACTGCAGACTTGGGAAGATTGGAGAACATTGACACAGTCAAAGCACTGGATCTATAACTAGCTATGCACGCCTTCTCAGTTTGGATCCTTAGTATTCTCAAGAACACCATAGGATTCAATCACACAATGGAATTATAAGAATTGATTCATATCAGGGAACAAATGAAAACAGATGTAAAAGAGTAGTCGAGAAAGAGAAGGAAAACAAAGGAGAATGAAGAAAGGAAATCTGAAACAAATAATTCACACTCAAACATTTATAATAAGCAAATATAGAGAAACACAAATTAGACAGTGATTGCTTGGGGTCAGGGGTATGAATGACAGGGTAAGGTGTTTCTGGGGGAGCGAAAGGGAGTATGACTCTGTATTTAATAATTATGGAGTATTGTTTTTTTGCCTGACAAAAATGTTCTGAAATTGACTGTGGAGGTGGCTGCACAACTCAATAAACTGAAAACCATTGAATTGCTCATGAATTTGAACTGTGTGATAGGTGAATTATATCTCAATAAAGCCATCTTTGTTAAATCACAAAATTTGTTCAGACAAAAATTCCGAACACAAATACAATAAGGAATGGGGGATGGGGAGCATATATGTTGGGGGTGAAGGACATGGAGAATAACAAAGAAATCACTCAAAATGAGTACAAAGATTAAAACTCCAAATTACTAAATCAAATAGTAAGAAATACAGAAAACACATTTACCAATCAGGACATAAGTTTATCCCAAAGGAAATCAATTTTAAGGGATAGTCAAACAGTTTTTAAAATAAACAGAGCAGGCTTAATATCTTTGAAGTTATTGATAGCACTAGCAATATAGTTCCTACCTCACAGGGTGGGGAGGCTTGAGTGAGATTGTTTATGACAAATAATAAATGTTTAGTTAATGTTTGTTGGTTTTGTTGTTACAAAACTTTCTTTCATTAAAAGACTTGAGTTCATGGTATCCCATCTATATTTTTCCATCTCCTTCTACAGAACCAAGTATTAATTTGAATCATGCTGCTCATTTTTATGTTCCCCTTTTAGACTGAGATTTGTTACAATTTCAAAGTTCCAGGACCATCTTTCCGCCTTGGAGCCACCCCTTTTCTATTATATAGACTCTGTAGAGACTGGGTAATATGTACACTCAAAAACGGAAAAATACACAAGAAAACTCTAGAAACAAGATTGTGTTCCTTGTGCTTCAGAGCTCCTGAGGGAGAGTTTAAAGCATCCCTTCAGTGTTCACATGAACTTGGAAGGCTTCACAGAGAAGGTGGTTTGGGAGGGAATAATTCTTCAAGAACATAATGGAAACCAGGGAGAGATACTTAGTTAATTTAGAGAAGTATGTGGGAACAGGGATGAATAAAACAATAGGTAGGAGAGTCAGAAATTTCATAGTTGAAATGAACAGTCTAAAGCCAAAAGACTAGAAGGTTACACATGACATAATTTAGAGGATTAGAAGGGCTTTTAATGGTCAAGCTGATTGGAAATTTTTACATCATCTAATACAGTGATTTTCAAAATTAGCTTACTTATAGAATCATCTATTCAATTAAAGCTTTGCATCTAACTCAGTATATGTCAGGTGTGTATATCAGGTCAGACCCCAGTGGCTTGGCAACGATGGGAACCATGTACAATGGACAGATCTCCTTCATGCCCTGGCAGCATCCCATTAAGTACTTTCAAAGAAACCCTAGGGTCTAGATAGTTCAGTTTAACATCTCCAGATTTTATTGGTCCAGAGCTACTACTAGCTTGTATGACACCTTTTTGTAAATCAGAAGACATTCTCATTGGGTGGATATGGCCTTACAGATGCATGGCTTGGCAGGGGTAAGAAATGCCTCAAAGATGTTCGTATTTCCAGTTGGAATCTCTAGCTTTAATGTCTTAATTCTGTCCATACTCTGTATACAGTGACCCTTTGATCATTTCTCTAGCCCTAGGGTGAACTTATTTATGCCATAGTTTGAGTTTCAGAGGCAGACTTCAAGAATAGCACAGCTGCAGCCCTGGAAGAAGTTGCAGGCCACTTGGGTGGAGCAGGGAATACTGGGTCTTGTGTGCTCAGAGTAAGGTCTACAGGGAAAGAAAACAAGTGTGGTGGGCACATCATTTTGGACCTAAAGTCTCACCTTATGGTAGAAAGAGGCATCACTGTAGGAGAGTGGAGCTCCTGATCAGGCTCAAGGAAGACACTTTTTTGCCTCCATTGACTGTCACCACCTGTAAGGACACAGCACAAGGAGTGAGCAGATCATAACCTGAGAATGGAGAAGGTTCTGTTGGGAAAATAATTTTTCAGGAGCTAAGTCTCTAATCGGGCATCCAGGTTATGAATGGAAGGTGCAGGAATAGATAACTTGAACTTGCTATCTTCAGCCACTCTCATTTCCTGTCAGTGCTTTCTATTGGCCACACCCAGCCAGAAGCCAGAGGACAAGCGAGATGATGGTTGATGTGGTGAACACAGGTCAGCCTCTGGGACCAAAAGCAGGGTAGATAAAAAAAGATGGACAGGGTATCTGGAGGGAAATTCAACAGTCTTTAATGGAGAAGTAATTCAATTTACAAAATGTCTACCCCAGTATGGAGAGAACAAGGATAATATCTAAGAAGAAAAGCAAGAGAGGAACGACACATTTTTCTTTTGTTCATTGAATAGCTGGAGTTAAGATTCTATCACTTGCAACTAAGAGTGATCTGATGAGTACACTAAGAATAACCATTATTTGTGCCTTGATATTTTTGCCAAGTGTTGGAAAGTTTATCTAGAATCTCTATTTGGAGGTAGAGACAAAATAATTTTAAAAATAACAGCAGTAACTTATTATTCTGAATGTTACCTTATTAATTATTCATAACAACATAAAATTATGATGCAAGAAACTTAATACCTTATGACTTTTCCTTCCCTCTTTCCTCTTCCCTCCTTCCCTCCCTTCTTCCCTCCCTTCTTTCCTTTCATTTTGAATGAGGAAAGCAACAATCAAAGGTTTAAGCAACTTGTCTAAGACCATTCTAGTTTTTCTGATTCCTTGCTTATTTCTCTAACCAAAGCAATTACCAAGTGTATTTTTTTTTCTTTTTTTGATGGGGAGCATCTGAAAATCTAAGATGAGATTGCTAAGTGAGAACATTTGCAAAATATGATTACTTAGCTTTCTTTTCTATTCTGCAGACCTGAGGTCTGATAGATTAATGAGAAACATTACAGAAATACTCTTCAGTCACTTAAAATGTGTTACTCAAGTCCTAATTTTAAATATATTTTATGTTACCCTGAAGTTATGAATTAAATTTGAAAAACTAAATGTCATATGAGGATTCAGAATTGAACCCAGGGCCTCACACAAACTATGCAAGTACTCTACCACTGAGCTACACCCCTATCACAAAGATTTACTTTTTAGAAGATGGAACAAGATGATTTTTCTTTTTTCTTTTTTTTAATATTTATTTTTTAGTTGTAGTTGGAAACAACACCCTTATCTTTATTTATTTTTATGTGATGCTGAGGATCAAACCAGGGCCTCACACATGCTAGGTAAGTGCTCTACCTCTGAGCCACAACCCCAGCCCCCAGGACAATTTTTCTTAATGGTAACATTTTGTTGAAAATTTACTGCTACTGAAAAGTTAGAAGATGTTCAATATATATAAGGACCAGCAAACTTCAAGTCATGAATATATGCAAATATTTTTTAATAGTCTTAATCATGATAGGAAGGACAACAATAAGTATTCTGGGTGAAGGGATAACTTTTAAAAGTATTCTGTAAGTCAAATAAGCTTGGAAGTGTTAATCTGATAGCTCAATCAAAGGCTCAAAAAATCCTTCAGTGATTAGGCAAATTTGGTTGGTTTAACCTGCAGCAGAGACCAGCAATTGAACACCACCAAAACAGAGAAAACAGGTAAAACTCTGCTCTTGTCTAAGCCCTTATTTGATATATATCCCTCTCCTCACTTTTTGATGGTTTAAATTGAAGAAACAGTGATTTACTTTGAAGTGTTCTTTGGAGGTCATAATGCTTTCCCAGGCCTGCTGATATGAAATGTTATGTTTGAGGAATATGATGCTGAAAGTCTTTAGTGAGTTAATTTTCTCTGCAGGAGTAATGGAAAGTTCTATCTTCTAAAATGTCAAAGCATCACAGAACACTGAACATCACACACTGATTTAATTGTTATTTTGAGAATTTATTCAAATTCAACATTACATTTTAAGTTTTTTCTTCCTCTAATATAATGTTTAATATAATACGTGTTTCAGTAATAACCTAAAGCGTCTTTCCTCTTGTATTGTTTAGCTAAAAATACTTAAATTATATAAAAAATTAATGGAATTTCAAAAACATTTTTATGAATAATGATAATAATTTGCCCTTATTCTAAATCCCAAGGCTCTTGATTTTGTCTTTCTAGAATTCTTTCCCCTTACACACTTCTGGTTTTTAGAACTATTCCACCCATCTACCCTTCTGCACAGTTGACCCAGGACTGGCTCAAGGAGTGCCCTATATCATACCTTTCCAGAGCTGTTTCCAGGGTGAAAAATAAAGCTGGAGATTAGAGACAGACCACTTTATTTTTCTCCCATTGTACAGCTATTGGTATACAGACTCAATGTTGAAACTACCTGTGGTCCTACCCCAGGATGGAAAAACCTGGCAGCAAGAGAGAACAAGGATAACATCTAAGAAGAAAAGCAGGAGATGGAGGACACATTTGTTGTTGTTGTTGTTCATTGAATAGCTGGAGTTGAGATTCTATCACTTGCAACAAAGAGTGATCTGATGAGTACACTAACAATAACCATTATTTGTGTCCTTGATATTTTTTGCCAGGTGTTGGAAAGTTTATCTAAAATCTCTATTTGGAGGTCATTCACTGTAGTGATGCTTATTGTAGTTAAAAATGAATTCCCTTATTTGACTATACAAAAGCAAAATAAAAATGAAATCACTAGTAATTTCTTATAAAGCATATTTTGTGTTATTTTTCTTATGATAAAGGAATTTTGTAGACTGACTAGAAAAATATATGTCGTCCAGGGTTTTTTTTCTAGGTATAAATATTTTTGAAGAAAAGTATGTAAATTAGAACTTCATAGTCTTTGGTCTCTGTATACACAATAGATTACAATTTGTAGGATGCATGATTTGTAAAAAAAAAAAATGGGGTTTTGATTATTAAGCAGTTGATTGATACTAGGTAAGAATTTTGCAATTAGTATAAAAATTATACATAAATATAAATATATATGTGTGTATAATATATATACATATTTACAAAAGCAAAACTTTTGTACTTGTCCAGCTATCTATCTCCTCCCAGTTAGAGGACAAATTATGTTGAAGACTCTTGGTTATTGTTGTAGATTTCAATGTGTCTGTTGGGGTAAGATTTTATAGGTTGTTAGCAACAATATAGTGAGCAGGTAATGGGTATAGATATGTTGAATCATAATGGAAATTAAAAATTTGGAGCCCAGGAGGATGGAAAGAAAAGAGGTAGAACTGAGGATTGAAGTTGACCAAATTATGCTATGTGCATGCATGAATATATCATAATTCATTCCAATTTTATATATAAGTATAAAAGGAAAATAAATAGGAGGAACTGCAGTAGAATAAAGCAAGGGGATGGGGAGGGAGGAATGGAGAGAAAGAGGAAGTATAGGGAATTGAATTGAAGAAAACTATGTTTCATGCATTTATGAACATGTCAAAATGAACACCTCTATTATGTATAACTGCAATGCATTAATAAGCAAAATTGAGAGTCCACAGAAAACTCCACTGATAGCTGCTGACAGTGATGGTTTGTGTTCAGTTACTCTGAGACTCTACAACCAATATTAAATTTCTCCACTTTTTATACTTCATCTCTTTACAAATAACACTTATGCAGCAGTTATGGTTTAAAAGTGCTTTATATAACCTTAAATCCTCCTAACATTGTGAAAAAGTTATTAATGTCCCCATCTTATAGATGATGAAACTCAAGATTTTCATAGATTTTTGCAACTTTATGAGGGTCACATGGCTAGCAAGTAGCTTAGCTGCTATAAAAACATACAGCTATTGTGAAAATATTCCAGGTGTCTTTCAATCTTGCCTTTTCTAACAGAACAATCACATAGGCATTTTCTGTTTAGACAATTGCATTTTATATATTATATTAAAACATGACAATAATATCTAAGTTGTTGAAAAACGACACCCTGGTTTTTACATTTTACTACTTCATTTTTCATTTTTGTTCCCCTGAACCTGAAAATGAAGCTGAGGATATAGTAGGACAGAGGTGGGGAGCTCCATTTCACACATTGTTTGCACTCTTTTTGACATGGAGGGTCAGGCAAACGGGGAGCAACCACAAATCCCCCCATTTGACCACTTGTCCAAAGAGGAGGTGAAAAGGTTTAGTGGGAAAAGTTTGACACTTTATCCCAAAACAAATATTAGAGATTATCTGCGGAATTAAATTATCCATATGTACACAGTCTAGGGAATTAACTCTATCTGAAATGGTGGATTATTGCAGAAATTGAAACTAAGCCCTTAAGGCACTTTTTTTACTTTGTTCTGTGAATTTTTACAATCAGCTTTTAGATTATTTTGGCTATTTTGATGGCTGCTTTTCAGTATATTCCTATTCTGAATCTATTTGTGCAGTGCTGTAGCTGGTTTGAACAATTTTTTAAAAAGTATTCCCCTGATAGCCCTGGAAGCAGACAAGTATTACTTGAAGGGGAAAAGGAGATTTCTATTAGGTTTGAGAGTCACAAGTGAACAGAAGAAATTTGAGAAGTATAAAATACTCCACAGACTGCAAATCCAAAACCAAAACATGACTAACAAGGTTTCAGCAAAATAAAAGTCCCAAATGGCTTTTCTCATATCTTTTGGTAAGTGGTACTTCCAGAAAGTTATTCTTTTCTGTATCTATGATATATATATATTATTTGTATGACATAATGCATTGTCATAAAAACAATATACATATATTTTTTTTCTTTATAATTTTCCAAACAACTCAGATTTGAAAAAAAATCAGATAAATCAAGCCAAATCAAAACAAGTGTGATTTCCTCACTATTTTATGAAATATAATTTATTATTGATGAAAGAATAACTGAAGAAAATAAAAAAGCAGGAAGATTATCTTCCCTCTTTAGCTTATTAGTTATTATAAGCACTTGTTAGCATATTGCTAAGATAATTCAACTTCTCTCCGTGACACTCTAAATTTAGCAATATGGTCACAAAACCAGCAAACACCCTAGAATGAAGTCGATGGGTACGGAATCCAGCAAATGGAGGGTACACTCCTCCATTTGCTCCTGAATTTTTTGCCTAGCAGAAATGGCACTCGTGAGCAGAAACACATTTTAGCTATTTCCTAGAAAAGTTTACACATTTTAAATGTCACAGGAACTAAAAATAAATGGCCTTTGCTTTTATTTAAACTACATCTTAGTTTTCCATTGTGAAGATTCTTCAACAATCATACTGGGCTTTATTTGGTAGTTTGAGCTAATTAAATGATCTGCAGAGATGATATTTAATATGTCTGTTTTTATTTCTACAGAAAGTATGCTCATGTCAGGTAGCAGCACCTTTTTGCTTCCCATTGAGGGCATGGTAAAATTGTATGGATTCAGCATTGTATTATTTCATCTGTTTCAAAAGCATTGGGTCTATACATGTGATAAGGAACCAAGACATACTACTCTACACTCATTGTGATTGGGGTGTGAGTAAAAGTCATATGTAAGTCAGTGATTAAGAGTTATGATAATAGATTATGTTCAAATACTAATAAAATAATAACTTGTCCAACCTATCTAATCCTGCCTGGGTTTTGTGTTTCTGGTTAACACTAGGTGAGAATCTTAGACTTATGGAAGACTCTCTTGTGGACTGTACTTTGTCTTTTCATTAATTTTTTCTTCAATAAATGCTTTGTTGAGTACAGCAATATTTATTAGACAAAGAATGAGCCTCTGCTATGAGATAAATTCCAAGACAACTATGTATCTTTAGTTTGCATTAGGATTACTTAGGGGAATTGTTAAAACACATATTGAAATTTCTCAAAATAAAAACACAAATGGCTAACAAATATATGAAAAATGTTCAACATCTCTAGCAATCAGGGAAATGCAATTCAAAATTAGTATATACTAAAATTTCACTTCACTCCAGTAAGAACAGCGATGATCAAGAATATGAACAACAATAAATGCTGGCAAGGCTGAGGGGGGAAATGTACACTTGTACATTGTTGGTAGGACTGCAGACTAGTACAACTACTCTGGAAAGCAGTATGGAGATTTCTCAAAAATCTAGGCATGGAACTCCCTATGACCCAACTATCCCATTCCTTGGTATTTTCCCAAAAGATCTAAAATCAAAATACTGCTGTAATACAACCACCTCAATGTTTATAGCAGCACAATTCACAACAGCTAAATTATGGAATTAAACCAGATGCCCACCAATAGGTGAATGGGTTAAGAAATTCTGGCATATATAAACAATGGCATTCTAGTCAACTGTAAAAAAATAAAATAAATGAATAAATAAATAAAATTATGACATTTGCAAGTAAATGGATAGAATGGAAAATATCATGCTAATTAAAATAAGCCAAACTCAGAAAAAAAAAAAACACATATTGCTGGGCCCCTTTCCAAAGATTTTTAAATTCATAATATTTGGTATATAGTTCCAAATTTCTGTTCTTAAATTTCCAGTTGAAGCTGATGCTAGAATAGGGATAACACCTTGAAGTCACTGCTACTACCCATGTGTAGATTAAACATAATTACCCTTTCAAATAATAATGACTATGGTTAGAAAATAGACAAGCTTCAATGTTTCACCAGCTGTTTGATTAATTGCATGAATTCATTCTTGAATCAAAAGCAAAGACTATGGAAAACAAAGTTGGAAATGTTTTATATATTTTTCCAAGAACAAGGTATTAAAATTTACTTAATAAGGCACTTCAGAGGCCAGATATTACTCATGGATAACTCAGTGCTAACTGAAGCACGTTGACAAGATGTTAAGATCTTGGAAATCTGTAGTAGAGTCTTACTTGGAATCATTCTATGTCTTGTGCAAGAAGTTTGTACCAAAAATAAATTAAAAAAATAAAATAAACTAACAGTGAAGAATAATTTCATTCTAGTGGTCCTCCAAGATAAGATTTGACTTTGGAGGAGTTAAAAACCCTGACAATCTGAGTTAAATTACTCAGGCTACTAAGGTATACAGGACAGTTCATTTCTAAAGAGTGTTCTGTGAGCCAGGGCCAAAAAAACAAACAAACAACAAACAAAAATTACTACTCCTAAAAACTGAATTCATTCCTGTGAAGTAACCAGTGCAGTAGGGAGCTTCCTTGGCCTGTTTAAATATTACAACATGCACATTAAATGAGTGTGCTGGTAAATGCCTCAGACTGCATTTCATCAAGAAGTTTTAATATGTATTATGTTGGGTTCCTTCCAATTTGGTTGTACTGTTTATGTGAATTTTGCATTAATTCGTTTATATATCTCTGTAGCATGTGAATGCTTGAGAAAATATGTGAGAAATATAACTATTATTAAAGTTTTAAAACAGGAGAAAATATAAGAAAGTTGTAAAATGCGGTACAGCAAAATTATTCCATCTATGCTATTTGGAATATTCTAGAAGGAGAACAAGAGTTTCCAAATTAGTTATCAGGCTCTTCCCTCTTACATAAGAATAATATAACTAAATATTAATTTTTATTGCTGTTTCCCATATAAAATATTTATACCATGCTGATTTTCATGTTCAAATATTTCTTTTTAAATTAATTTAATAAAATATGTATATTTTTTCTTTAAAGTTCCTGGTTGCCTCTTATAAAATGATGCAATGGGTAGAGGTCATTTTACCAGAGGTAAAGAACATAAAAAATACATATGTTAACGGGAAAATGAAGGATTTTGAATACAGTTTCAATCCTAATCTGACTAGAAAGTGGTTATTAGAAGGAAAAACTAAGGAAACAATGAACATTTTTTAATATTATAAACAAGAAAATAAAAATGTAAAATGATTTTCTAGTTTATTTTGTTTCCAGGGAGTATGAAACTGATTCAAGGATTTTGAACATAAAACTTAAGGACATCCTTTTTTCCATTCATTTAATGATAAAAAAATGTGATTTCCTAAGAAAAGAAGGCAACTGTTCAACTCTTGCTTGCTTTGGGATTCCCATTTTTTCAAAATGTCACTTTAATAATTGCTTAATTTACTATACAATACAAATTTTTAATAGGACATTAGATTGCCAATTCCTTGAGAAGAGGTGGTATATACCAATCAAAAATCATTATTTTTTGGCATTTAGCAAGTGTTTGATCTGTGTTAATATTTTGGCTGTATTTGGGGAAAGTGGGCCACCAGGCAAAGTCAGTGTTTCACTCTCAGTCAGCTGATTTCTAAGGTGCACTTTCATCATGTGTGAAATGAAAGGAAGAGAATAAATGGCCTCTGAAGTCCTCTACATCTAAAATCATATCTACATAATCAAATTCTGAACTGGACGAATGCACCTTGCATGAAAATACTGTATGGATTCAGAAAGTGAAAATTGCAGTATGCTCTCTTTGACATGGCCTCCTCGCATTCTGGTTCTTCTCTTCTGTGCTCTCACTACATCCAATCTTCTAGCTCATCAAGACGTCCATTTTCAGCTCCAATCCTTCATGCTTTTTGTTGTACCCAGCTCAGAACTCTTGACAATCATTTCAATTTCTATCCTGTCAAACTGCTCCTCAACACTCCAGAGCAGGATCCACACAGCCTTTCTTGTTTTGACTCAGGGACTGTGATACTGATAGCTGTTGGAGGAGAATTACGTGGATTTGCATAATGCTGCTGCTGCAAACTTGTGGCAAGGACCCTCAGATGGGCCCTTAATACAAAAGACCTTTCTCTATGCTCCTCTCCATCACACATGGTGGTTGTGCCCTACCTGCATCACACTGAGCCATTTCTCTCCCTTTGAGGAGTGATAAGTCTCCTCATTGATGGATCAATCCAACATGAACTTGCTCAACTTTTCACTCTGCCCTGAATAAAACCATCCTTGTTTGTATTTCTCCTATTGCAGAGGGAAAAATCATCTCCCCTTATTCAATAAGTGTTCTTACTTGAAGTTTATCCTGAAATCGAATTGAATCTCCTAAAATACCTACTCAGCCTCAGTCTCTGTTATCGAGTTGTTAAGTGTGGACCATGTGTCTCCCCTTGACCATTTGCTCTGCTAACATTCCCACAGTGCTGCCACTGTTCCTGAATGGAAACTTGCTTCAGTGAGGGTCCCAATTCTAAAAATCCTGATTCTTCAGCTTAAAATTATTTAATGGCCCTCTTAGTGATATAACCAGCTTCTCTAGGGAATGACTTTCCTTATCTTTTATTACAACTATTATCTACAATAAAGATTTGCTATCCCATGCTTAACAAGGATAAATGAGTTTTTGCTTCATCTTGCAATCTCCTGTCTAAGATCATCTGCATGGAGTTTTCTTACTTATCCTGGCTAGATTTTGCTTAGAAGCACATCCTAGAATGTCCCCTCTTCCCATCCTCCAGAGGATCATGTACTCAGACTAATTCTCAGGGGCAGGGATCTGGACTATTTTATCTTTATATCTCATCACATGATATCCTTGACCCTTGAGCTCATAGAATTCTCATGGACTGAACAAATGAAAAGATAAATGAATACCATTTTATATCTACCTATTTAAAACATTTTCAACACAGCATCAGTGGCTTCTCAGCAGGTCACAGAAGGGAGGAAGTTACATCATTGATCATAGATTTAAAATCATATTTTTGTCTACAACTAAGCATTAGACGTCAGCTTCCTCATATGTAAAATGAAGATTATTATGATCTGTTCCCTGTTAAAATGGTAAGATATATGTGAAAGCACTGGACAGGTATTAGCTATATGACTGGAAGTTCATTTCATTCTCTTCTGTCTTAATTATTTTTTTGATCAATGCCTGATGCATAGTAACAATTACCTTATTGACTTTCAACTTTCTAACCTCTATTTTATAAAATCTGGGGTATTGAAAACATTTTTATTTCAAAAATGGTTTTCTGAGGTAGACTTCACATTTGTATAACGATATATTTTATATATATAATCTTTCTCTTTCATGTACATATCTCCAAGGCACAAAACATCCCTCTCAGGCTGGGGTTGTGGCTCAGTGGTAGAGCACTCACTTAGCATGTGCAATGCCCAGGGTTCGATCCTCAGCATCACATAAAAATAAATACATAAAATAAAGGTAAAAAAAATCCCTCTTCACTTCCTCCCCATGTACACTCAGCGGAAGAAGGGTATTATTAAGTGCTTTGCAGTACCAAAAAACCTTACTCAGATTTTAGATAATTTATAGTTAAGTATATGCATGTTATTAGCAACCAAGCTGTTTCTGTGGAAAGTAAAGAATATATGCAACCTAAATGTATTAAAATATTATTAGAACTTGAGGCCACAAATATAGCTATATAAAGTAAATCTTTTCATTTCATTGACATATGTATTTAATGTCATATGAGCAAATAAAAGATGTTTTCACTTTTGTGAAATTTATGATTTTGTGAGGAAGGCAAACTTGCTAATATGTAAATATTGTAAGGCAAATATTAGAGAACTGCCTATACATATTGTTCAAATCTTTGTGAATCAACCTCCAACAGCTTGTTTTAAGGATTCCTATTTTCTTTCTTTCTTTGTATAATTTAGTCTTTCTTGAAAAATTTTAGCAATGCTCATGTGTGTCCATGAATGGGTTCTGCTGGTACTTACCTTGGTAATGGATAAGTTCTCAAGGTTTGCCAAACTGCCAGCTAATTATGAGCCTGGACTTTAGCTCCTGAGATTTTTTGCTTTTTTTTTTTTTTTTTTTTGCTTCTATCCATAATGCTCAAAGACAGTGAGACTAGAGACACATTGCTTTTACTAGCACTTACTTATTCTCCATATTAATTGAGAGGGAAAAAGAGCCTAAGCAAGGTTTCTCTCATCTGAAATGGTTACAGTGATAAGGCTGTACCTTAGGGTAGGCTACAATGATCTCACAGATAATGTAAGGGACACTGGGGATGCTTGTTTGGGTCCCTCTTCACAGAAGGACTTACTGTTCAGTAAGTGCCTTGTTCAGCAAACAACCTCTAGCCCCCAGTTACTTTATGGTCTGCTTCAGCTGCAAAGAACCTCCATGCCCAAGGATGCATCCTTCCAAGACAGCTTGGGATGCAAAACACTCTGATGGGCAGTTTTTACCCCACAGCTCTCTGGTGGGTTGGCCAAAGCTATATCTAGCTTGCACAACAGGTAAGTTGCTTTCTTACCCAATGCTGCTCCCTCCCTCTTTCTTTCTTGAATGAGTATTGATCCTTAATAAATACCTTCCACACCAAAATTGGTTTCATCTCTCCTTCTAAAGAGCTCTACCTGTGATAGAGATTCTGCCTTCAAGTAGCTGCTACCTGCTCCCTCTGAAATCAAGCCTACCACTGATTCCATTGTCAGTATCATTTAGGCATGGATCTTTCCCTATTCCCCGAAGAAATAAAGCTTTTGTGGGAGAATAATCCTCTAGTGTTCAGTGTTGTGCTTGACACCTAGATTCCTCAAAGAAACTCTCCTCCCACATGCCCTGGAGAATAATCCTTTCAATGTGTTCAGACTGTGGAAAACAAAAGCTGGCAAAAGCAGCTTTCTGCAAGCAATTCCTGCTTTCTTCCTCGACTAGACTTCCCCTGTTCAAAAGCCCTGGTTTGTCTAACAGATCGGAAAGATTTCATTTGGAGGAAAGGAAAAGAGAATAAAACATAAATGGATATCTTGATAAATTATCCCAGAGTTCGAAACAAGGGAATGTCAGAACCCTCTCCATGCAGGAGAACACTGGCAAGAGAATAGAGAATGGATTTGTGGACGAGTGGATGGAAAGTGAGTGGAGACAAAAAAGATATGGAGCTCATGCATGAGCCCAGCCAAGAGCTGGGGAAAGTTCTAACTATAGAAGGAGCTAAGGGAGAGGGAGGTGGCATGCTATGTATGAGGGATCATTCAGAGTCAGATGTGCCTGATTGTAGCACTTGAAAAGAAGGAGGGAGTCAAAGATGATGAAGGAGTCCATTTCGAACTAATGAAAAGATGATGATGCCATCAACAGAAATAGAGGCACAGAAAATAAGGCCATTCTGAGGGGAAGAGAATGAGTTTATTGGGGGAAGGGCAGAGTTATAGTTGTTGTGAAGAAACAACTGGATGAGAAGCTAAATGAAAATGAAAGGTACTGAGGAATCATACAATCTCTCCTCCGTCCCTCTCTCTCCCTCCCTCACTTATCTTGTGCTGAGAATCTTCTTGTGCTATATGGCCTTACACCTGTTAGGCAAGTGCTCCACTGCTGAGCAACACCCTTGGCCCTAGACTTATTTTTTAAAAGAACCTTCTTCTTGTGCCAGTTGGGCCATGTGTAAAAGGTTTGGTCCCTAAGGTGGCTCTATGGGAGAACCTTTAAGAGCGGTGCCCTAGTGGAAAGTCTTCAGGTCATTGGAGGCATGCTTAGAGGGGGATTGTGGGACTCTGGCCCTATCTTTAATCTCTTTTGTCTTCCTGGCCATGAAATAAATGGTATTGCTCTGCTATACATTCATTCCATGATGCTTTCCTCTCCACAGGCCAAAGACAATGAGGCCACTCCATCTTGGACTGGAATCTCTGAACTAAGAGTTAAAATGAACCTTTTCTCTTTGTAGGTTAATTATTTCAGGTATTTCATTATAGCAAGGGAAAGCTGACTAACAGAGATAATACAAGTCTGAGAACTAATTTTATTTTTAGTTGTTAGAAGAAAAGAAAAAGAAAATAATAAATCTCCAAATAAAGAGTAGAGACTTATTATTTCCTAATTCATCTTCTTAGGAGAAGAGAGAACTGATAAATATTCCATTTCATCATCATTTGGGATCAGATTAAGCTAGAAGAATGGGGGTTCTGCAATCCCTTAACTTCATTACATTAACAGAAGGAGAAAGGTTTTGACCCCAAATGAAAAATTTCTTTCCTGTCATTTAAATATTAGCCATTAAATCTCTGCTTCCAGGAATCTGAGGCAAAAACTCCAAATCTTTTGGAAATATCTATGAAACACAATTTTTGTTCATAATATGTCTTATTACTAAGACATGGCAGATACTAATATGAAAATTCACACTTTTTAATCTGAAATGCTTAATATTGCACAGCACTTTTAAAGATTACTTTAAATAAAACATTTGAACAATTTTAGGGCTAATAATTACAATATGTAGAAAGCTAATATTAATTGATCAACTAAGCATCATCTGACCTGTTTTATTCTGCATGAACTTTTACTTCTCAGGTGCAATTTTGGAGGGAGGTGCAATTAGCAAATCTGAGGCCTCATGCATATTGGGCAATTGCTCTGTTAGTGAGCTGCACCACCAGCCCCTGCTTTCAGAACATTTTAATTGTGATTACATTGTATAGTACTATCTCTCCATTGCACTGTACCTTGAATGGGGACATCTGCAGATTGAATATATATTTTGAAAAGTACTGAATAAATTTTGAAGTAAAGACATTCATTTTATGTCTCCTGCTTGTTACTAATCAATGTAAGAGATTACACTTATGGTCACTATGATGCACAGTTTTGGTAAAACACTACTTTTTGAAAAACTTAATTGTATGGGATAACAAGTTTAGTTCAGTTCAAAATGTATCAGTTACACAGAGAGGTACAAAATCATGAACATAGTGACTAATTTTAAAGAAACTTTAAAAAGTCAATTCTTTTTGCTTTACTTAATTAGTTAACTTGTTGGTACAGGGGATTGAACCCAGGGGTGATGTACCACTGATCTATATCCCCAGCTCTTTATTGTCTCCATCATCATCATCATAACTATCATCACCATTATCACCATCAGTTTTTATTTTGAGACAGGATCTTACTAAGTTATTGAGACTGGCCTTAAACTTGTGATCCTCCTGCATCAGTCTACCAAGTAACATAATTACTGGTCTGTGCCACTGTGCCAAGTTTATTTTCAAAAAATGAATTAGCCACTTGATATTCATTTTAATTAACTTTGAATCAAAATTATTTGACATATTGCTTTTGTCTGGGATTCACTTGAAACAATTTTTCTAAAGGAGCACAGCTCAGCATACCTTGCATGGATAAATTGGTAGTTAAAATAATAATGCTAAAAATGTGTGGGGAACTTTAAATTGTGGGTTTTGAGTGACTTTTACATTATTTTTATTTTTAAAATCCTGCTGGATTTAAAAAAAAATAATTGACACATATAGTTGTATGTATTTATGGAACACAGTGTAATAATTTAATATATATATATATATATATATATATATACACACACACACACAATGTATAATGATCAAATCAGGATAATTACCATTTCTATCTCCTTAAATATTTATTATGTCATAAAAGGTAATTCTTAGGGATTGAATCCCATGATTAAATCTGTCCTGCTTATTTCATTTTTATATCATTTTGGATAATAGGAAAATATTAAAAATAACAGACTTAAGATTTATAATTTTCTAGTTGTTGAACTTTATTTCATGAGAATCTGAAATAATTAATTAGAAGCTTGGATACCTATAATCCAAAGTTATGGCAATATACCTGTGAAAACATTTCAAAAGTTTCTCTGTGAGTCTGGAAACTGACTTTTTTCTGGCTAGTTCTTAGACCATTGTAATGAAATAGAGATTGAGAACATGATTTGGCACTGGACACTGTATTAGTTACAATACCAGACTGTGATTTTGAAAAAGACTACAAAGCATATTTCCCTTACACATACAAAGTTAATTCCAGGTCAATTGGCAAAATAAGTGGGTGGTGGCACATGCTGTACTCCATGCAGTTATTCAGGGATCCAGGTCCAGGAAGACTGATATTTTTCACATCCTGCTGGTTGGGGGAGGGAAGACTAGAAAATTTTCAACAGAAGGGGTTAAATAGGCAGGGCAATTAAGATGTACACATCACTTTCAGTCACATTCAGTGGTATAGAACCAGTTATATGGAGACAGCTTCCTGCAAGGAAAACCAGAAAGTGTATTCAGAAGAGGAAATGGATTTTGGCATGTTTACAGTAATCTCTACCATAGACAAAGGTATGTTTAAGTCCCAACATTGTTACGTGCTTGCTGTTATCTTGGGCATATAAATTAAACTTTCTGAGCCTCAGTGACCTCTTTTATAACATATTACAAACAGTAATCCATACTTTGTATTGTTGTTATAATGATTAAATGTTATTAATCTGTTAGTGACTTTGCTCAGTATTTGTCAGTAGGAACTACTTCATAATCACAGCTGATTTCTTTTTGTGAGAAATACTTGGGTACATCATTTTAGGCATTATCATGGAAGTTATCAGAACTAAATAAGCATGATCCAGGATCAGAAACTGTTAGACAACACCTTAGGCAAGGGACACAATGTAATGTGGCCCATTCAATACCCTTGCAACCAAATGTAACCATTGGAAAGACATCAAGTTTGGCAAAAGTAGAAATACCCTAATGGTAAGTGATTGCCAAAATAGGGGTTGACTGAAAATGAATTCCACTTGCATTGCAGGGGAAGCAGTGATTAGAGGATTAAGATTAGGGGATACAATTTGGGGAGTGTGGATTTTCCTAGGTTGGGGCTAGTTACTGTTTGAGAGTTCAGATCACCTGGAGGACATCCTGTATGTGCATCACACATACACACATTTGAAATTTCATGGCATTCAGAAGACATAACAAATATTTTATAGTTTTGTGTGAATATGATTCAAATAGAGGAAGAGAATAAGAGACATTTTGATAATAAATGAAGGTGGGAGTTTGTTGAGGAATGGAATGGAGGTAGAAGGTAAATATAAATGACTATGTGTAACATTAACAAAGTTATGATTGCCTGTTGGAAGATGGTATATCTTGGAAAAAATATCCAAATGCTGCTATTTAAAGTTACCATTTTTTAGCCTCCAAGCAAAGGCAACCAACATCATCATTTCCTATTTAAAATAATTTATGGTTTATTTTTGCTTCATTTTTAAGTCAGAGCCATTCTGGAAATTCTCACACACACCACACACACACACACACACACACACACACACAAAAAAAAAATATCCATGGATTTTAAGGATGCCAATGCCTTTTGATTATTTTCATTTACAATTTAGAATTAAATATTGCACAATAGCAACAATAGCAACGCTCAAACAAATGCCACAAAGGAAGGGTGTGTGCCATTGGAGGAGGAATAGAAGCTCTGTGGTTAATGGGACCATGCTGTAACTCTCTTGAGCTATAATCCAGCTACATATATCCCTGTGGAAAGTAGCAATTACCTTCAATCTCCCTGATCTGAAGTAATCCTTGTTACATGAGTTCCTCATTGTGAGTGATGAGGCCCACTGTTTGCTGAGTCTAAAACCAAATGATCTTTCACAAGCAAAATTTAAACTTGAAATAGGATTCTCTGACTCCCAATTCTGAGTCTATTTTTTTCGTGTACTTTATACATTCCCAAATCAGGTTCAGACTGGCTACAGATGGTGCTGGTGTGTAATGAGAAGGGCTCCGAAGCGGCTCCAGCTCCCAAGGGAGAATTCGGTAATGGAACTAACTATGTATTGTCCACCTTATATACTAGATTTGATTTTGGACTATTTGCCCAACTGTGTTTGTTTATTTCTCAACACTGGAGGGCTTCCATTAGCTCCAGGCTGATTGAACATAGACTATGGAGTAAGAAGGAACAGAACATTTTTTCCCCCTGAATGCTGATGTAAGCCTTTTCTTTTACTGACAACTGAGTAATGTTTGCCATTGGAAACTGTGTTAGAAATGAGCTGATATTTGCAGTCATTAGTGCAAAAGAATTGTTTTGACCACAGAACACAAAGTGAGCTTTATTTTGTGGGTGACAGTGTTTCAGAAGTTTGTGCCTAAAACTTGTGTGCTCAAGACACCAAAAGAGAAACTGCTAACATTTCTAAAGCTGAAAATTACCTTGTTTCAGTAAATCGAAAGATTAATATTTAAGACCTCATAAATTTTGCTCACAAAGCATAGCCAAATATTATTATCATAACGAAAACAAAAACCTCAACTCAGCAAATTAGTTACCAAAGACCACATGTAAATTGACATTTTAGTTTCTTAACTAATGGAATCATTTGTCATTTTACTGAAGCAGTTCATTATAAAAATAAATTAAGAATAAGTAAATTGTAGTCATAGCAATCATGATGAAATTATTAGTAATCACATTTACCGGCATGAAAGTTTTTTACATGCTTCTCATCAGCAGATGTTATTCAAAATAACTTTGGAACTAAGCATTGATATTATATTAAGTTTTTTTTTTTAATTAAAAAAGTATAGTGGAAGTAAGAAAGAAAGTTACTAATTAAAAAGGAAAGGGAAATGTTGCCCTTCCCCTTCAAATATACACAAGTTCAACTGTGCAATTCTAATATCAAAATGAAGAAAATGAGAAATCTCTCTACCACCTTAAACAGTAAAAAGAAAATTAGAAAGCTGAGACCGGCTCATGCAGTTTCTAAATAAATGAAAAGGAAATTACATTTCTCTGGGTAAATATTTACTTCCTAAAGCGTGCCAACAAAGCTACTATTTTAGAAATGGGATAAGGTGGTAACTAACTAACTTGTTACTTTTAGTTGATTTAATTGGAAATGTGCTGCTTTTCCTTGTAAGCCTTTGCTTTAATTGTAGAATAAGAAAATTTCAATTTGATGTTCTAATTGCACTTGGGATCTGGTATCCTGTTTACATATATATGGATCTGTGAGGTGGCCTTATATGTATCTGTGAAGGCCATAGTAGGAAAGACATCTAACAAATTTTACTGCAGTCTCCACTAATAGGAAATTTTATTTTCCATATTTTCAAAAGTAGTTTTTACCTGACATTCAATTTTTGCAGATAAGCATCATGTCTCTGACTTAAAACTTCAAGCAACAAAATTTTAGGTGTAATATTGTAAAAATTTTTTAATTCCATAAAATATAATTTCAGAGAATTTATTGGCTAGTAATTATTTTTATATATATATAATGTATAATGTATACACACAAACATTTGCCCCAATGGCTATTATTATTCCTAGGTAATGTCTGGTTCAATAAATTGGTATAGTGAGAGAAGACTTCACCTTCAAATTTGTTTGTGTACCTAATTATAAATATGAAGTAGCAAAGATTGCAATTGTTCTTATTTTTCTTTGAAACAAGGAAACATTTGTTGTGCTTTTAAAATGGGTTCAATTATAGCCAAGTCTATAGTGTTATAAGTTTTTAATTTCTCATTGGAAAACCAGAAAGTTGGACCTTTTGACTCAATAACCTGGGATAATATTTTGGTACTAGAATGATTTGCTTCAAAGTTAAGTTCTAGTGAATTTAGAGAAAGAAAATGTTTTGACTAGACAGTGGAAATTAAAGTTGAATAGATTAGGCACCTAAAATGAAGCTAGAGAGAGGAGAACTGGAAAGAGAAGAGGAAGGAGAGGGAGGAACAGTTGCAAGAATAGGGAAGAAAAGATAATGGGAGCTTAAAATCCAAGGAGTTCAGGATTGGCTCCTTAAGAGCAAACATACTTCTTGGGGATTCCTTTCGCTTAGAAATAGTTATAGCTGCTTTTATATTAAGAATCAGTAGAAAACTGTGGCATTCCTATGGAATCTTAATCCCTTCTTAAAAGTTTGAAGAGTTAGATAATAGCTTCGGGAAAATGTTCAGCTGCTTGAGATTCATAGTTTTCCTATTAGGTGAAAGGAGAATATTTCTCTTTCGTGTGTGTGTGTGTGTGTGTGTTCCTTATAGGAGAAAGGTATTATTAGATAGGAAGCAAAAAACCTATTTAATATTTTGAACTTTTAAATAAGCAACCATATAAGGAATAATTATTTTACAATTGCAATTGTAATTGCACAGTTAAAGCAACCATCAAGAAGAGAAAACATAACAGTGTATAATTCCACTTTTTAAACATTAATATTTATAGAATAAAAAGAACATTGAAATATAAATTGATAATACTTTACTGCAAATGGCATAATGTAGAACAACTAAAGAGCTAGTTTGTGACTATCTTTTTCTGGTAAACTTTATAAAGGAGGGGAATTTAAACATTCTTTGAATCAAAACATTTTAGAACTCAACCCTTGAAAAAAAAATCAGTTTATTTTTTTATGGCTTGAATGAGAAATTTGTATGTAAAAACATCCTCTGGTTACTCTTTTATTCTGTCAGTGAGGATTTTGCATGTGTGGGTGCACGCACTTCTGTGCGTGCCTGTATACATGTGCACACAAGGCTACTTTGGGGACCTCATGCAGTAAGTTACAATGATGGAGCATGACAGTCAGAATAGCACACACTATTAGCTGGACCTCAACTCTATTACAGTGCTATGTTTGGTGACATAGAATCAAGAGACTCAAGGATACAAGGTCAAAGGTAGCAAAACATTACATTAATCTGTTCTCTTCACAAGATACCAGTGTTTCTCCATGTAAAATACAGCCTTTTCTGTTTAATTATGAGAAACAAATGCCCAAGGATATCATTTAACAAAAAAAAAAAAA